>NC_092690.1:9164509-9417009 GCF_964275005.1 Diadema setosum
CATCATCATCACCATCATCATTATCATTACCATCACCACCATCATCCCCATCATCATCACCATCATCATTATCATTACCATCATCACCATCATCCCCATCATCATCATCATCATCATCACCATCATCATTATCATCTTTCCTTACACCCATCCCATGCCACATTGCCCCTCCCCCATTTTGCCTATACATATCTGTCCATTACACCTTCCTTCCTGTCACTCACAAAAATTCTTTGCAAATCTGAAACTACAAACTGATGACTTGAACTTCATTCATACATTTCCTCATTCTCCATAAACTCCATCACTTCCTTCCTTCCTTCCTTCATTTCTTCATTCACTCATTTATTCCTTCATTCATTTCTTCATTCATTCGTATACCTTTCTAGATCTCATATTGAGTAACCTCTGTATCAAATAACCTCTGTATCACATTATTCTTGCATAGAATCTAAGTGTAAAATGTGAACTTACGGCTTAAACCATTACCTTTGCCTTCTCAAGCTATCACACTTGCCCGTCTATAATTTCTTTCCTCACTTTTACGACGCTGCTCTGTCCAATTTTCACGTAAACCTCCAATGCTCTCTTCTTATCGGTTCGTTGTACCGCTTCCTCGCTCTTCCCTTCGATGTGTATTTCTGTCATCACGTCCCCCCATCTTCTTTCCCTCAGTCCCATCCCATACGTCATCGTGTATGTTTTCATACCTTGCGTTCGTGCCTCCTCTTTCCTCCCCACCTCACCTTCCCCCCCCCACTTTCAACATCTGCACACCCATCATCACCTGTGCACGGTTCCAGCCCTCCTGCTCTGCTCAAACTTGCCGCAATGCGCGAGAGCAAATTTAGATCACACAGCACAATATATTTAACCTGCTGCTCTGCTTCGACTAATCTCCTGTCTAGTCTTACTGATGATTTTTTTCCCCTCGTCCTAATCACCCTTTAAAAAACAGAAGGTATAGATGACTTTTTGTTTTTATATTAAGCTAGACTGCTCTGCTCTTACACCAACATGCATCCGCATTTGCACTGCCAGCACTCATCCTTGAAAAAAAGAAAGGACAAAAGTTTGTTACACTGCTTAGGAATAGATTTTGTAGTCAAGCTCCGTTTCTCACGAAGGAAATTTGAGAATGAATCCAAAGACACGTTCTTCCACTTTCTGAGTGATTATGGAAACCATCATGGGAGAGTCACGTATGTAAACACATAGGAATATAACCTGTGCCATCTATTATGTTTGATGCTAGTGGTATCAATGTATTTGCGGTAGAAATATGATTCTCTTTTTTTGAGTACCTGTGAGAGTAGGAAGAGGGAGGGTAAAAAACAACAACTGTGTCATTATCACAGAATGCTGGATCTTGTGAAAGTGGGCGGGGCATGTAGTTCCAAGGCAATGGGATATTAGAAGTACAGTAGTGCCTGGACCCAGCTCCACAGATCCGGGCATGCGCTGTCAGCACTAACATTACAGCATGATGCATCTTGTGCCTCTTTTAGAGCCTACAAGGTAATATCTCACGCAATGCCTCACACAATGCATGCACAGTAATCTGTAGGAAGGTTAGTGGTAGAACATCATATGTAGTGTCTATCACTGTCTTTGTAGTACTGCAAAAGTGGAAATTTTCGCGGTGTTGAAATTTTCGCGCATTTCGCGCAACCAGAAACTAGCGGGAAAATAAAAGCCCGTGAATGTTTTTTGCTTGCCATATGTTCCTGTGCGTGACGTCTAGATTCCAAGGAATTAAAAACACGCGAAACTCTTCTGACCCGGCCAAGCGCGAAAAATTTGTTGCGCGAAAATGTCCACTTTTACAGTATTTAAAGTCAGACTATCACTCCATTCATATCCTGCAGATTTCGCGCAGAAGGTCCATGCAAAATAGTCGTAAGTGTCGGTATGCTGCTGTGAAGGAAAAGAGCACCTGTATAGATAGTGCTAGTCACATGTTATTGCTCAGTATGTAATTAACAAGTGTATTCAGTATTTTATTCTCTCTTTTCCAGTGGGAATTGTAGGGTGGGGGGGGGGGGGGGGGTAAGGGGGGATATGGAAGGGATATGGGCGGGAGAGTGTACCCGGGGACATAAGATCAGGAAATAAGTGTCAAGATGGGCCCAGGCTGGGTCTATGGTCTCCAGTCACTCACGTGTACCCATTCATGTGATCGCAGCGGTGAACCGACTCTGACAGGCCTATTCGGGGGATCCCCTCAGAGGACTGCCCATATCCTGGCTTTTGTCGACCGTTGCACAATGCAAACAATAGGGAACAAGAGAACAGAGGATCTGTGGTGAATCTGAAAATTATGTCGGTTATGGGGTGGGGGGGGGGGAGGAATGTCTCAAAATGGCAGATTGTAGACATCCGTATCTGCTGTCTCAATCCGTTGGCTATGCTGTTTCGTCTGTAGCGATTTCTCTTCTCTTATTTTTCCACTTCTGATTCGTTGAATTTTGCGTACACCGTTTTACGATTTCCAATGCTAGAGTTACACTGTATATTAAGGAAGTACAACACCTCATTTAATACCCACCTGTCTGTACATAGTGGATCCAGAGAAAAATCAAACCTTTTCATGGAAGTCTGTTTTACCCCCACAGACTCCTGAACGTGGCCAGCTACTCATAGGAGTGACGCTAAGAGATTATATAAGTTTTGAGTGCTAGGGAAAATGACAAAACAACTTCTTACTTACATTATGTATGGTCGGAGTTTAGGCTATCTCATCAATCAGTCTCTGTTTCACTTTCATTGTCTCTCTCTCTTGTAGTCTCATCTGCTGTTGTTTTTTTCCATCCCGCTTGATTTTAAAGGGACAGTCAGACCTCAAAGTAAATTAGGAGTTTAGTAAATTAGCAGAGATGTAAATTACAGTCAAGAGATTTGCCAAATGTGTGTAACAGTCATCACACAGAAAACGTTCTCTCAGCTGTGATGAAGTTCTCGGTTTAAAGGGGGCGGGGTCATAGCACAAAGGAAGTTATACAAGAAAAGAAAACAAATTGGTAACGTGTTGTGAATTCATCAGTTGTGACACCTGAATAAAAATGTTTCAGCTGCGCCCATGCCACATGAGAGCTGTTGTGTATATTATGCTTCAAGTAGAAAGTCAGGAGAACTTCAGAAAAAGTTTTGGGCTTAGGAGCTAGGTGGAAAGTTGGTTACTGGGACTAGACATAATGTTGCTACTCGTGTAGTCTTTGTAAGATCCCCACCCATCAAACAATTACTGCACAGATGAAACAAAAGGAAATACCCAACGGTAGGGCAAGTTCGATCTGTCGCGCAACATTTTTCCCTGAAGAGTAAAAACAAACAATCTTTCCTGTTTCCCAAGAAAACTGACACACAATATTCGACACTTGCGGAAATTGGCTGGTATTTTCGTCTCGCTACCAATATCCTGACTTCTAAAGTTATCCCACAAATTCTGGTTTCAGGTGACTTTGATCAGTGTACCAGGACTTTTTTTCTTTTATGGTTCACAACAGATAAAAAACATGACACCACCCCACCCTTCCCCTGATTTTGTGCAAGAATCTTGTCATAGAACTTGCCCTCTAGTTGTGTATGTGCAATGCGTTGAGTTGCCTTGTGAAATATTGTGTATGTTAGAAATGAAAACAAAGACAAGCAATAAAACAGTTATAGCTTTCAGGGGGCTATATTTTTATTTGTGGTCGAGCAACTTGTACATATGGTTTGATATGTACATTGTATGTAAGAATGCAGATCAGGTCAGAATATATATATATTTTTTTTATGTGCACTAAAACAAACAGCATGCTGTAACGATGCACATTCACTAAATATTGTTTCTCCAGCCTGCATATCTTTTACTGCAATGTTAATGCTGATATGGAATTCAGTACTGCTTAACGGTTGATGTGTGGACATGAGATACTGTATTAGTAACATCTATCACACGTTCCTCCTTTGCCCCAGATAGCGATCAGGCAAAACTGGCAATTTACTATAAACGCTTGTAGCGCCAGAAACTTATGAACATCGTGTACAATGCTATTGGGGTTTGCTGTGCCGGTCAGTGCTCAAAGCGCGCAAAGGGTTAACGAGCATTACATTTGAGTTTCGGTTTCCCTTTGGCAAGCAGGGAGGTGGTTTGATGTAAGCCCACATCAGTTCCTTGGCACTAAAATCATACATGCATCCGTGAGAACTCTTTACGAAAAAAACACCCTACCCCAACATGAGAAACCCTCAAGGTATGTCAGCCATGACTTTTAGTGGTTTCAGATGCATAGAAATAACTTTGTGGGTTATTGAACTCCTGTAAGATGGTGTTTGAATGTGTAGAATGACAAGTGTCTAAGGACACTGATGATGAGTCTCCGTACTGACCACTAACTGCAAAAGACTTTCCAAACGACAATCTGTAACGAAATTTATCCAACATGAAGCTCTCGATGTAGCTAAGATAGTGAAAACATAGTTTTCTATGCCTGCAGGTATCAATTTTTGCTCTAAAATGTACACGTATGCATAAGAAATGCGTGGAAATGATGCCGTGGTTATACAATATCCAGTTTCGAAAATGCAAGATATCATCCAAAAAGGTTCATCAGAAGTATTACAATCTCAGAGGATGGCCAATAGTGGTTGCAATATAAATTTTTATAATCAATTATCGATAATTAATTATCGATAATCAACCAGTCAATCCACAGTCTCCACTGATCTTGAGCGGTAGACTGAATCGCATGCAGCTCATTGGAAATTGCGATTGCTGGAGCACATTCTGTAATCATACTACTACTGAATGGGTAGGGTGCCTCAGGAATAAAAGTCGCATGCTACAATCAAAATGATCTTACACCTTTGATCTCAAAAATGTTCCAAAACAATTCAATATTTACCAAATCATGTCAGTCCCGTGAAACTTGGTAAACCCTTTCAGTGCATTGCAAGCAAATTCTAAACAGCGGGAGATGACTTGTGAGCCCTTCTAAGAACCATGTCGTGGTTTTAATGCAGTGGTATCCATGTATGTATGTGCACCACAGCAGAAATGAGTATGAGGTGAAGCCCAGCTTTACATCCTTAATCCTGTTTTTTTTTGGGGGGGGGGGAGACCTTTCCTTTCAGACTTCGTAACACACATACAAGCCAGAATCTGACTTGAAAAACACATTAAAAGAGATGTAAAAGTTGATTTTGCATTCAGACCTGCATCCAAACAGAACATAACGAGCACAAAGTCTGTCTCTCAACACCTTTGCAAATGAGTTTTTTTTTTTTTTGAAGTGTGAAAGCCTTCAATAATCGTTACACAATTTGTTGTGTTCCTCAAGAGAATGAATTGCACTTTATGCATCCGCCATCTTTTAAGCCTTCCCTAGTTAAAGCCCCTGTAATTTGCAGAGAGGCAGTTGTATCATATAAGTTAAGTTCCCCTACATTGTAATTCTTTTCCTGATCCATTGCTTTGATTGGAGATAGTATAGACGATTGTATCTTCCGATCAGTCGGGCTTCCTTCCTGAAGAAAATGTTGCAATTACTAAAAAAAGAAAAAGAGAGATATTAGCAGATCAGATTTAGGGGCACTTGATTGTTGCTGTGTTTCATGCCTCTATCTATCCGCCTTATCTATGGATAGACAGAGAGTACTGCCTAAAACAGAAGCAGTAACCAATTCAACAATTGTAACAACACGAGGGATACCTTTGCTGGCCTTGTAACTGGTAAATTGAAGACTGATTTCAGTAACAACTCAGCAGCCAGTTTAGCCAGTAAAAGTAA
This sequence comes from Diadema setosum, assembly GCF_964275005.1. Lineage (NCBI taxonomy): Eukaryota > Metazoa > Echinodermata > Echinoidea > Diadematoida > Diadematidae > Diadema > Diadema setosum. Next base: position 9,170,284 of record NC_092690.1, read on the forward strand.
TGAATATTGACCACCCAACCACCCCCCCCCCCCCCTTGGTCAGTTTGGTTGCCAGAAATACAGTATAGTCTGCGGTATCTCAGTTGAAGTGTTCTTTAAGTTTAAATCTTGCCATTTCTTTAAGTTTTGACCTGAAAAAAAAATAATAGTAATAGAGAGAGGTCTGGTTAGCTCTCTAGATCAAATTAGGTCAAGGTCAAGGGTAAACAAACTTTGGAAGTAAAGTTCAGTTCATTCTACTAGGATGTCTTTGAGCTTTGGTGCTAGTCTTGTTTCAATGCACGCATGATAATTTCTTGCTACTTCAGGGCAGTGTGAGGTCTGTTTGATTCTGTAATTGGGTGCATGGCCATGCATGTACATGTATGAGCTGAGAGACCACAGGGTCAAAGGTCAAAGTCGAGCACAGAAATTAATCTGCAGGTGATGTCACGATGAGATACTATCAGTCTAATCACCATTGAGGTTAAAAGTTCACAAAATCGTACTGCTTTTCAAAGGAAGATAAAATTTAATGCTACTACAGACGTAGAAAAACTAGTAGAATTTGATTCTACAAAAGAACATCTCTATCCAATCAATTTACTGCTGCAGCAAAATGACCAAATTTAGAATTATTGCAAAATATGTATACATAGTTGAATTTTAAGTAAACCTTGTCATTTCCTAGGTGTTGCAGTGACTTTGTACTTGAAGTCATCCCTTGAAATTTCAATCAAATTTGGCTGATATTGAAAGGAACTGAAAAAGGATGAACTCAGACAGCTATCATTCTCAATCCATGAAGGTACAGTAAGGTCAGGAACTGATGAAAAGAAAAAAAACCCAACTAAAACTGCTAATATAGAAACATCAATATGAGTTGGCAACTGGCACTATATTTTACTGTATTTTACTCCCGGTAGTGTACTGCTGTACAATTATTTTAACTCCCTTTCTCTCTCACTAAGTTTCTCTTCTCATTTTTTTTTTTTTTTTTTTTGTCGTAATAATTAATAATTGGTATTGGTATTAGCACTTCATTTGTATGACGTTTGGGTAGAGGCACACCTTAGTGGCTAGTGCTATTTTTGTCGCTTTAGAAAAAAGAAAGGAAGAGAAAAACAGAAGCCCAAAACACAGTTTCTCATGGCCCCTCTATTGCAAGTTAGATAGTAGCAGGTGTGTGTTATTGGAACAGCTGGAAGAGTATCAATTAATTAAAGGGAAAACAAGAGTCTACTAGAGAGGACGAGAAACATCCTACTGAACGGGGCCGTTCACACTGCCAGTGAAAAAGCATGATATTAGACCAAATGAAAGGGGCAACTTTTCGGTTGAAGTGGCGAGGCAACAGTGCCAAAAGACACTGGAGGCATCACGAGGAAAAGACGCGTATCGGAGTGCAGTTTTTCTCAACTTAGGATGAGAGTTTGCCGTGATGATTTGCGATGAGTGTGCTCCCCGCAGAAAAAATTCTTATTTTGTCTTCATGTGACTGCTGCTCCTACATGCTATAGCCATGCACAGAATGCACCTCTAATTTCTAAATGGCCGAGCTATCGTAGATGTCGTAAACCGTAGTTTCGCGCAGCAGACCGTTGAGTAGTTCGCGCATGCTCATTTATGATGGCAAAAATCATGCGATATTTCTTCAGTGACATAATGTTGCAACATTTCATTGCAGTGTAAACAGACACGTCAAGCATTAAAAATTTTGCAAATCTTGATAATATGAAATACGTTAGGCCTAATTGCTTATCTTATTCGGAATATACATAAGTTTGAGATGTTTGTGAATGCACACTGAAGAGTTGGGTTATCTGTGATATCTTAGATGGGAATATACAAATCACGTCTGTGATTTTATGATGTAGGTGTATATATCTATACATTTTGTTAAGTCGTGAATATATTCATTTCATAGACCTTTATGCATACGGATCTATCTAAAACATCATTGGTCGCGAAATAGGGTTTGGCAACACAATTGCTGCAGGCATCACAACACAAAATATGAACATTTACAATTAGCTTCTGGCTGGATAAAACAAACATTAAATGAAACAGTTTGGTGCAGTATGCAATGCTTGCATTAGTCTGCACCAGACATTCTATAATTTAGCACTTTGCTGTGGTTTGCCGCTGTTCACTGTATTTCATAGCTCAACATTCTGCCACTATCATGCAGCATTCGTGATGACCCAACTTTTGCCCGCAATAAATGTCGACCCTGATCAGATGACGTAGCAGTCAGAGAACAGGAAGCGGGGGAATTCAATTTATTCATACGTCACCTTTGAAGGCTTTGCCACTCGATATGATATTATTATGCTTTGAGGTCTTGAAAAATTTATGACTACAGTCCATCCAATAACCTCTATGTGATGTGTCATACTTTCTATGAATGCATGTAAAAAAAAAAAAATACACACACCCACAAAAAAAACCCACACAAATACAAAAGCAAAACAAGACAGATGTGATGATTTACTTTTTTTTTGTTGCTGTACAGATTGTTTTTCATAGCAAGCATGAAGTTCTTCTTCTTTTTTTTTTTTTTTTTTACTTTGTTGTGCAAGTTTGAAGTGCAGATATTGTTTCTTTTTCTTTATTATCTTTTTAGCTCATCATGTGCGGGGCGTTTTGCTGCAGAAATTATAACCATTTCCTCATAAAACTGGCAATGCAGAATTTTACTGCAGACCCTGAATTTTGCAAAGATTAGATGGAACAGATTAGATTCTTTAAATCTGTACAAAGTCTTGAATAAAAAAGAATACCAAAAGTTTGCTGATATAAAAAAAAAACGGGAATTTTGATCTTCCAAAATGTGTTCCGAATTTGAGAGGCAGTTATAGATTGAGAAATTAAGAAGTTTTGAAAATTCTGGGACCATTACAAAAAATTGTGAGCAAAAAAGGCCTCTAATTTAAGAGAATTTTCTGCTCTGACTTATGAAATTCTAGAAGACATTGAGATCTCTAGTGAAATTAGAACTAAGCAAGCAAAATGTACTCCCTTCATGCTTACAACTTACAAACAGTGCTTTTATTATGTACGCTCACTAATTAATAGCTGAAGCTGTTGTAAAAATGCAAGGAAAAAAAAATGAATGAAAGCAAAATTATAAAAAGTACTGATAGATTTAGTAGGTAGAAAATAATGATAGATAGATCAATATGTGTGTGTGTGTGTATAAATTTCTGTTGTGATAAGTTGATTTGTATTTGTTTTAACATGAAGAGTCCATTTGTTTTAATGACATTAGCTTGCTTTTGTGCGTAGTCTAGCCTACAAAGTTACAAGGCTGTTATTTTTTCCCATGTTGACTTGCTATTCGATGCTGTAGTAGTCAAAACATGTATTTTATACTGTAGTTATGCAACCTGTATTTGTTCTAGCAGTAACTTGCTCATAGTTGACCACTGAAAACATGGAGTCATTGACCCCAAACCGGACAGCCTGTTTATTTTGGCCACCTGTTTACAATGGTCACATTTGTTTCTTATTGTCCATGTATGGGGGTTTGGAGGGGGAAAAAAAATAAACAGAAGGTAGACTTAGTGAGTATTCATGCTGCATATGTTGGGACCACATGTGTTTAATGGCAATATCTACCTTGGGCAGGTTAAAGAATTTATGATATTTCAGAGTCGGATGTCAGATTTTCCTGTGTTACATTTGAGATGAAAGTACTTGATCAAAACATGACAGTTTAGAGGCGTATACTGACTGACCACCCAGCCCCAGTCCAGTCTGTAGCTGGTTTTGGAAGCTTGGTGCTATTTGATTCTTTCTTGTTCTTTTTTTTTTTTTTTCATTTTTAGAGAGAGATTACACCGGTCTCCATGAGCTCTGAAAGTTTGGCAAAGTTTTCTGATTGTTCCAGAACTGTAGAGATAGTCTTTCATGATTTGATATATCGCATCTTTGCCAAGTAGAGATTAGAAATGCAAGATCGTACCTGAAATGGAATTAGCCGATGTAATGGGAGTGCACTCACTCGTATGTCGGTCCTGACGAGGGGGGTATTAGAGAAAGTGCACTGCCCATGAAATTAGCACATAGCTTTATTTGATCACATGACATTTATGAGCGATACTTCTGCAGTCAAATAGCCCAGTGCTGAAGCTGCTGTCTTGAATTGGGGGTAAGGGTAGAGGGAGGAGCAGAAGAAAAAGGGGGAAAAAAAGGGGAAACTTGCCAAGTTTCTGGCAATTTTGGCATCTCCCTGTTTTTAATGACCCCCCTATCTTTCAGATAATATCAAATCACTTGTTAGCTCAGGGGGATGTTTGGATGGGACACACGTTTACTGCCAGTTGTTTTCAGGGTTCCTAGCTGAATGGATGAAGCCTCAGTGTTTTGACATTCCTGTCAAATCGAGTCACATTTTGATCTGAACGTTTCAGAGCAATAGGTCTTGCCCCGTTATCGTTTCAAAACAACTACCATTTCTTTCTCCTGTGCGTCTCTGTGTGTCTGTGTGTGTGTTTTCGATAATGTTTACGATAGCCGACGCAAGACGCCCAGGTCAAGTCGGAACGTCTGAACACCTTCAAGCGCATGCTGGATCAAGAGAGAACATTACTAGACGTGAGTATCAAAGCAGATAAAAGCCTTGAGATGAGATTAAGCTACACTGGTTTGCTAGATTTTTCAAGGGGATTAGTAATCAAATATGTTTGCCGTGAAGATTTATTTATTCATTTTATTATCATTCTTTATTTTGTTTAATGTGTGGGAGTTTGAGGCTTAGGTAGAGAGTCTAAATTAGATAATTATGGTCACACTGTCATTGAAATATTGCAATCTTTTCTTGTAAAATTAATGATTTTTTTTTGTGTGTGTGTGTGACCTATTTCTGTTTCCTAATGAATTTTAGGAAAAATGCAATGTAATATTCAGATGGTTGAATAAGCCATTACCGAGAAAGATTGGACGGGTCTAATCACATTCAACTTTCTGTGTATTTTGTATCAAGTTTGAGCGCAACAGGACACCTTTTTTTTTTTTTCTTTTCTTTTTTAGCTGAATCACATGACTTGTGCTCACAATTTTGCACATACTTTTACTTTGATATTAGTAACTGATCTAACCAAACCATATTTTTTTTCATATCTTTGAATAGTGTAGTATGAATTCTTTGAATTAAAACTATATTTTCTAACATGAATGATTAGATATGAGAAATGTGTACATGCGTTATAATTTTGTCAGTGCTTATCTTTTTTTTTTAAAAATCATAGTTGAGTATAATGTTAAATTTACATGTAAAGGTTGTCTCAAAGAGAATGATGCTGTGTCGAATTGCTGTGTATGGAGCAGTATCACTGATTATTTTCCGTTGATCCTTGAGTTGCTAAAGAAATGCTGTGTGTACCCATATATAATCAAGCCTTACCAGAGATTTATGTTGCAAGCTATTGTGTTTTGAGAATATATTCAAATCACATTCAGAAGGACGTTACTTCACTAAGCACTGAGTCTGCAGTTAATGATCTTTTGCTCCTCAAGTGCTTGCCTCTTCTTATGTAAGATGATTGTGATATACTCTGTATATATATATATTTTTTTTTTTCTGTGACATACATTTTTATGTTTGACATGTCTCTCATGGATTTTTTGTTTTGTTTTGTTTTGTTTTTTGCAAGTTTGTTTTTTCCTTGAAAACTATATTTTCCAGTGGTGTTTCCCAGTGGTGTGAGCAAAGCCGTTGGTTCATTGCTTCTGTTTTTAGTGCCAAGCCTGCCAAAGTTTTTGTTTGACATCATTCCAGCGCAGGAATCATTTTTGTTTATTTATTTACTTATTTTTTTTTTTTTTTACTTTTTCTCCCCTTGCAGTCATCTTGATGTGTGTAGTCCCCAGCAAGTTCTATTTCTTTGTCTCTTTGTTTTTGTTTTTGTTTTTGTTTTTCTGGAAAGAAAGACCAAGAGTATTTTGTGGTGTATTAGTTTTATGTTCTTTAGATCCCAAATGCCTTTTTATATGTCTGTTTTACAAAATGCTTTCTATTTCAGCCGTGGATTGACTTATTATTGAGCTGCAGTGATATATTTCTGGGTGGTATTTTTTTTGCTCTTTTTTGTTTTGTTTTTGTCATTTCCTTTGCATCATCTTAGCCCCGATGTTACCGGGAATATCACTTTGTGTTTTGGATGCTAGTTTTGTCCCCACCTGCGTTATGAAATGTTTGGATTTCATGTTACGCTGTCACACTTTGGGAGCCTTTAGAATCTAAAGTGGTACGAGCGAGCCTATCAAGGGACAGACATTGTAATGTCACCTGAGAAGAACTGCCTATTGAGGATGAAGTGCCTTCAATGAGGACACCGTCCTTGCTGCCAGGGGCTTGAACCAGGGACCTTGTGATTGAGAGTCTTTGGTATTAACCACAGAACCACGACATCTCCTCTCTTCCGAGTTTACCCTTTCTTTAGAGGATACTCGGAATATCAGCGCGGTGGTCATTTGATGTGGAAGTTGAAGAGCAGCTTGTTCCATGAGGTCGATGGTTCAAATCCCTTTATGAGCTGTGGCGAATGATAACGGACGTGGAAGTATGCCCACATGGCAAACCGTGCAGGGTTCCCATTCCCGGCTTTGGTGACCATTGAATTAGGATCAGGATCGTCAGTATGGCTGCCACGTTATTTGCAACATTTGAATTTTGAAAGTTGGTGAAATTATGTTGTTGTGGAGGATACCAGGTCTCACAAATTTGTGATCCCCCCCCCCATGAAAGAAAGAAAAAATAAAACAGCAAGCAAACTGAGGGATCATGATTTCCACAAATTGCAAGCAATGTGCTGCCAGGTCATTTAATACATTTAATATGATACCTTATGAAATTCCTGGCAATTTGTCATCCCACTAACCATGCGATATCTTTTTAGTAGATATCAGTTTTTATGTACACGAACAAAGCGCTGGAAGAGTTGGTTTACCAGCGTGTCTGATAGCTCTGTCTATTTGGATGTAGCTTTGAATGTTTGGGTGTGTACTTGTATACTCTGAATGCAGGGAAGTTGTATTGTAGAATGGTTGTGGTGGGGGGGGGGAGGGGGGAGATGGCGATATTTGTTATTAATGAACTCCAGTTTGAACCTTCGTCGAATTTTGCTGGTATGATTGTCTTACCGTTGTTTGGGGGGCAGCTGGGGATGGTGTGTGAGACTCATTTTCATACACAACAAACAGAAAGTTGTGCCTGCCCTGCTGGCTGCCTGACTGCATGGCTGGCCGGTAGAGAGATGAAAGGTGTCGTGGTGGAGCATTGAAGGACACGTCTCGCAGACAGACCGCGCAGCTGTTCGTCCAGCCAGTTTCGGAGGAACTGATGACCTTCACGATCAACAGGGTTTTCAGGGTCTCTGGATTTTATGTCGCGTGAAATCGGTCTGCGCTGTCAAAGTGAAATGGCCGTATAAGCTGTTCACTGTGCATCAAATGTGGATTTTCTCCTGTCTTTAGTGAGAATGGACTCAATCCACTTGATGTTTTGCTATTTTTTTTAATTACCTTTGTTATGTGATGGCACAAGCTCAAATATAGTTTTTTTAGCAGTGAAATTAACTTTTGTTTGTATATTATTGGAAGTGGAAGAAAATCTTTCAAACCTGGTACAGGGTACTAAGTATATGGGACTGTGTGTCTATTTCTTTTGAAAAGTTATTTGTTAGTACTCAGTCATCAAATATTGGTCTTGACTTATTGCAATTGTCCTGGAACAAATTTCTTACCCACAAACATGTTATATATAAGAGACATGATATGATTGTGAAAGGGATAAAGAAGCCCCAAAACCTGGGCTGTGTATGTTTTGCGATGGTTTTTACTAATTGTAGTCTTACTGTAGGCACAACTGTAAGTCGAAGCGGCAAAGTATATAACGGGCTGTATGTATGGTTCTATAATGTGTATCATATCTCGATGCAGGAATTCAAACCCACAGCAGAAAATCCCTATGTCAGGTAATTGTTAGTGATGAAGGATTGCAAAGTATTTATTGCGTGAAGTCCTACTTCTACGAGACTGGTAATGGAAATAAGTCGACCGTAGTTTAGATTTCAACCTCGCAAGTACAGGATAGGAGCGTCAGACGTATAGAGTCGCTAACTTTGATTAATCGCATCTACGGTAATTATCTCTGTACTGAGGAGCCAAGGTTGATGTCAAGTCTTAGTTTCCCTGGTGGCAAATGATTTTTAATGTTATGAGATTAACCCCTAACCTCTCAGTGGCGTTGGAGCCCCATAGCGTTACTGTGCAACACATTTGGATCCCATATGCAATGGATTTGATGGGGTTGGTTTATCAACAGCTGGAAAGTATTCATCTTGTGATTCCATGTATATCATGTGATTGCATCATGTGATTAATCATGTGATTATATCATGTGATTAGATGTGGATACACATAACCAGAGCAGCTACTGTATCTCCCAATTCTTTGGCAGCTCCTGAGAAAAAAATCAAGTAGCTCTTCATGTCTGCATGAAAAGAAAATGAAAGCTTCCCTAAAATCTAGGAATTATCATTGCCCACTTAAAGACACATGCGACGCACAAGTACCTTCTCAATGGCTTTTGGGGACGCCCCCGATTTTGGTGTGTGGAATATCGGCAGCCCCGGTCGGACGTGTTGAGTTATAGCAAGAATAGAATTATTGAGAACGTCATTGCATATCCTCAAGATATTGACCAGTGTTATGAAAGGTACATCTTGTAGCACGTCACATGACATCAATAAAATGTTGCTAGGCGTGCAATATGGGTCTTGGCATTGCACATTTTCGTGGCAGAAAAGTGAACAACTTTGCACATTTTAATTGTTATAAATGCAGATTACAGAATCATGCTTAAATTGAATTTTGAAGTGTTGTTACTGTGTGTAGTAGTATCGGTTTTCGTTGAAAAAAAGACAAACAAATCAGAAATTACTTGGGGAAAGAAAAAAGTATGTGTGTGTGTATCTAATAATAATAATGATGATCATAATCATAATAATAATAATAATAATAATAATAATAATAATAATGAGAATAATAATAATAATAATAACAATAATAATAATAATAATAATAATAATAATAATAATAATAATAATGATGATGATTATAATAATAATAATAATAATAACAATAATAATAATAATAATAATAATAATAATAATAATAACAATAATAATAATAATAATAATAATAATAATAATAATAATAACAATAATAATAATAATAATAATAATAATAATAATAATAATAATAATGATAATGAAAATAGTAATAATAATAATAATAATAATAATATAGCTAGTTTTTATATAGTGCATATCACATTTGTTAAGTATCTCAATGTGCTTTACAGACTACATTGTATCATTACCCCGGTCACTGGATACAATATTTCCAACCAGCACTTACGGTGCTCAATCTCTACTCCCTGTGCAGGGAGCATTCCAGCCAGTTGCAACCATTTTACAGGCGCGCACATGCTGATCAACCACCATAAACTTTCTGATCCTACTGGGTACCCATTTATACTCTTGGATGGAGAGCAGCAATGTGGACAAAGTGCCTTGCTGAAGGGCAAACGTGTCGGGCTTTACATGGGCTCGAACCCACGAACCCATACCACGCTCTGATGTCATTCAGAGATGAGCGCTTTTAGCCACTCAGCCAAATAGACTCAATGACATGCAGGAAGTTGTAGTAGCAGCCAAAGTGTAAGCTTGTAATCCGACCCAACTCTGAGGATAGGGACTTAGCTTTAAAAAAAAAAAAAAAAGAACAGGAGAGAGAAAAAAAATGTTGATGGAGATTGACACCCCTGTCGTACGCATTTCCTCCTTAAAGCGAGAGCTCTGGTTTGGTACAAAATTTTTAGGTGAGATGTTGCAAAAGTTTCCTCTGCTTCATGGGTAGAAGAAAGTAATCATGATATCGTGTGCATTCAAGCATGTCAGGGCAATTAATAGTTCTAAATAGTTCTGAAATATGAGTCAGGGATAGAAACAAACAATGTAAAAATGTTGATCAGTGTAATAAATTATTAGTGGAGATATGAGCAAAGAAAATGGGATTCCATCGGGGTGATGGAATCCCATTTTCTTTGCTCATTTTTCCACTAATAAATCATACACATTTCTGGTCATTTTCCTCTGCATTTGTTACAGTGTAATTAATGTTACTTATGGTTAAAATACAAAATTTGAACAATAGTTTTATCAAAATTGCTTCCAGAATAAACCATGGTTTATTGAAAAAAAATAGTGATATCTGACAACTGACCTACACATTATACGCATCAAATGTGACAACTCAAACATTTTGTAAATCACTGCTTCCAATGGTAGACAGTGGCTTTAAGGAGAATGATTACCACTACTGCCACAGGTGTAATTATTACTCTTGTTCTCGTTAGAATTATAGTGATAATGGATAATTACTGTCATTGCCATCGACGGCATAAGTAATATTATGTAGTTTCCCAACCTTCATATCTGCGCTGGTTGTGTGTGGAGCACTAATCCCGAGCTTGTTAGCCGTGATCATATTTCTTATTTCACTCTCTGTAGGGACCTGGAATTTCTGGTAATTGGATAATAATCCACCACCCAGCAAAAAATATCATTTTTTTTTTTCTCTCTCTCCAGCAATAATCATAGTATTGAGACCATACAATGACTTATTTTACATTTGTATACAGCAGTTGTACTTTCTCAGTTCTATGTAACTAGCTCATTACAGACAAAGCTAGACAGAGGGTTTTTCTTTATCAAGGGCATCCCCCTCCCTCTCCCCCTCCCCCCTCCCCCCTCCTCCGGGTCATTTCTGCCCCTCTTCATCTGGCTCATTTCTCTCGCTGTACCATGGATTAGGTTATGTGTCTCAGACACTTGACTTTGAGTTCCTCATCAAACACATTGCACACGATTCCCCGAAGCTCTGTCACGATTGGGCAACCTTTGTACATCATTCGTTGGGCATAAGTGGTAGCCATGGGCTAGTTTTACTGATGTCATTAAAATGCCCGGGGGGGGGGGGGGGACTGTGACAGTGGAAGAATTAACAGATTGAGGATGAAGGGGGAAAGGAGAGGAAAGGAAAAGGGTATTAAATAGGGCTTGCAAATTGCTCCGTGGAGATCTTTTGCCCTCCTCTCTGGGAGTCCTTCTCTTCCAACGTCCATGCCAAGTTTGTGGAAACTTTATTCCTGAGGATCGCTGGCAACGTGTTGGATGAACGGTCTGTTACTGAAACGGAAGACTTCTTGAGTGAGGAAACTTAGCAAGTTGTTGAGACATGCGTGTACAAGTATACAGGACTATTCTGTATTGACGTAAGGTAGATTTGTATTTCAGGATTTGGGCAGATGCTGACGAGAACTGAATATATGTCATGCATTAAAATCGAAGATGCTTCCAGTATCTTAAAGTTGCAGGCAAGAATGGTCACCTTTTAACCCTTCAGATCACAGAAAACAATATTTTTGTGGTTTGGTGCAGTATTTTTTATCATGTTTTTTTTTTTGTTGTTGCTACTGTTCATTGTTCGTGTTTAACAAGGCAAATTAAATAGTCTCTTTTATCAAGTATATTTTTGCGTTCTTTATACCCATTGAAGAATTTTCAAATATCTCTTAATTGCTAAATTCATAGCTACAAAGTAGTTCATAAAGAGACAACATAGCTATCGAGAGATAAAAATTCCTCTATCTCTTTCATAATTGACAAACTTTCATCAAACTTTTACTGATTTCTGGAGATTTAATGATATTTACTAGTACCCTATCTTTTTCCTATTTATAAGATATACTGTAAAATTCAGGGTTGCCAATTTGCTGAGGAGAAGGTGATCACTCTTGCAGCAAAATTTCCCTGGGACTATATGGGTTAAATTCAAACAGGAGAGGATTGTGCCGCACATTCTGGCTCATGGACATGACGGGGGAAAGTTGGCTTGATTTCCCCCTTTAAACGAAGTAGGAAGTGAATTCGGCTTTTTTTTTTTATCAAGTTTGAGTGACACCCATTGCGAAAGCACACACCTCTGCTCTGGCAATGGCGATGGCTCAGTTTTTATGGCAGTTTCTGGTCGTCATTTGCTGCACAAGGCCTCGCAACCACACTGGTCTCGACTACACATACATGCACAACAGAGTAGTGGAAAGGAGATTCTTGTAGCTGACTCGATACATGTCATCAGTGACCTCCATCTTTTGTCTTTGACTGTGAAATTGTGCAGTCTCAAAACAAAGGCAACGAGAACGGACGAGTTTGTACAAAACAAAATGAACATGACAGGCATGCAAGAGTGGTATGACCATGGAGCAATCTGGTAATGAGGCCATAGAGTGCTGGTTTCTGTGTAGAAAGGCTGCAGAAGCATTCGACGCAGTTGTCAATTCAGTGCCTTCCCAGTCGGACGAGGGAGAAGAATCCGACTCAATGTTGCAAATTTTTGGCAGTGGTGTTCAGTGAATACAGGTGGAATTTGGCTCCATTGATCGACAGAAATTTTGCGCAGGTGAGCGGAGTTTTCGGTGTTCGGTGAAAAATTGCCTCTCGTGGTATCTAGCCTTTGGATGTGCATTTATGATTCCCGTCAAATGTGCAAATGTGCGATTGACGTTGACGTTTCTGGTGCTGCCTCTGTCCTTTTTCCGTTCTGGGAAAATATCTGTCAGGAAATGTGCAGTTTTTGACGCAAGTGGATTCCCAGTCTTTTAGAGGAAGCTGTTTTTGTTTTGTTTTGTTTTTTTCTTTCTTTCTTTTGATGGGGGTGGGGTGGGGGATTTGTTTATTTGTTTTCACTGTTTGTTTTGTTGTCAATGCGGGCTTTAAAGCTCGGGCGCAGCCTTTGCCAGTTACACACAGGAGATGCATGGAGTTACCGACAGGAGTTGTGACGGAATACTCTGTTGCCCGATCACGTGGGAGCAATTTCATGGAATGGAATGGTGTGCTGGAGGAAAGCCAGTTGGTTTGCGCTGTTTAGAAATCAGTGTTCTGTGTAAGTAGTGAAATGTTGGACCTGCTGGATTTTTATCTCTCCTTTGTTTTTTTCTGTGTGTATCTTTTGAAGTAGACCATGGCAAGCATTGCATCAGCTGTTATATTGGATTTTCAGAATGGAACATGTGATGTGTGGAGGCTGGCTTGCACGCTGTTTTTAAAAGATTCTGTGGTTATCTTCTGGTAGTTTTCAGTACAAGGAATTGTGGGATATGATTGTGTGGTACAAGAACACGTCTGTTGGAGACAGAATGACATGTGGTTATTGAAATTGGCCATTGCTATGGAAATTATCAACAGAGGCAAGTTACGCATTGAGGAAGTATACTGTGTGTGTGTGTGTGTGTGTGTGTCTGTGTGTGTGCACATGTCTGTGTGTGCCTTTGTGTGTGTGTTTGTGACTTTGTGTCACATGTTTCAGGCAGTATATCTTGTAGTGGGGGTGTTTTATAGGAAGTTGGGTGTTCAAATTTTTTTTTCTCCGTATTTGTCACACAACTCTGACCATTATGACATCAAAACATTTTTCAACACTTCCCATACGTGAGAGGCAGGGATATTTTGTTTATGACCACATTTCAAAGGAGTGGGATGTTTGTTTTGTGTAGTGGAATAAACAAACAAACAAACAAACAAACAAAACCTGTGCAGCCTTCTTTCATAGCTTTCTCTGTTTTGGGAGGTTTGCAAAAAATTGAGCAGAAAAGATTACAACTTGATCCACACTGATTGTTATTATAGGCAAGTCAGCTGCTGTATGGAATATCACAGGTGAGTTTTCTTTTTCTTTTCTTTTTTTGCGTAGTTAAAGTTGACTTGTTTTCCTTGGTTTTTTTTTTTTTGTTTTTTTTTAATGTTTTATTCCGTTTCTCTTCTTCTTCTTTTCTGTCAAGTTAATCAGTTCATAGAACCAGGGCTCTTTTGTTTAAAAGTTGAGATTAAACATTAAGGCCCAAATTCACGAAGGTGGTACAAATGAAACCATGGTTTAAACCATGGACAAAAACCATGGAGCGCCAAGTGTCGCACGGAATATTTCGTTACGAAATTGATTATTTCATCGACAAAATGACCGTTTCGTTAACGAAATTATCATTTTGTGGACGAAATGTTCATCTAGTTACAAAATGTAGTCATTTCTTAACAAAATAATCATTTCATCAACGAAATGAATGATTTCGTGACGAAATATTCCATGCGACACTTGGCGCTCCATGGTTTTTGTCCATGGGTTAAACCATGGTTTCATTTGTACCACCTTCGTGAATTCGGGCCATAGTGGGAATATCAAATATAAGTTTGTGAAAACTCAATTTTGTTTAGCTGATTTATTGTACCTGACTTGTGGTTGATTTTATGACTTATGTTTGAATTCACTTGTTTCTGCATCAGCGCCCAGGTTTTGTTGTTGTTGTTGTTGTTTTAGCCAGGTTGTTGAATGTTAAAGTGGTTTTTGCTGTTTTATCTGTTCTACTTCAGCTTTAATGTGAAAGGTACTAAGCATTGGCAGAGAGATTGATTTGTTGAGAACTGGAGAAGGGAAACAGATCATCAGATATTTAATCTTGTTTCGGATGAACAAGCGCTTTGTGATAATCCCAGTGATCCTGTGTGTTCGTGAGAGTGATATCTTTTGGATTACACAGCGATTTTTTTGGGTGAAATGTTTGTGTTGTTTAAGGGCATCGTGTGATGTATATCAAATGAATGCAACTTGGCTTCATACTTATTGAAGAGGTCTTCACTTGAGAGGGAAGAGTCGTCGGGTTACAGGGGGGCATTTGAGGCACACACTCTTTCAGCTGTGTTTTGGATTTCGCCGAGAGCAAACATTATCGCACCTTTGCCACGACTGTCTTTCTTTTTTCAGCGGGCACGTCGAGCTTTCTCTGAACATCGATGTAGGAATATCCCTCCCGGAACATAATCCACCGGCGATCCCTCACCGTGAGGTACCGGTGTTTGCGCCCGGCGAGAAAACGTGCTCCCGGATAAATTGGTCTTGGGTTGCGTTACGGGGACATAGAGTGAGTGTGTGCGCGCAAAGGGTGCCGAGTGGCCACGAGTCGATCTGGCCATCTGCTCGCTCGTTTCTCCCGTTAAGCATGGCGGGAGAGACCAAGCGAGTTTTGTTTCCGGTAGCGATATCATCTCCACGATGTTTTAAAGAGACAGAAGCGACTTCTGTTCAAAGTGTGTTCATGTTTGTCCTGCCTTGCTCAGCCTCTCTCCAGCAAATTGTAGTGGGCAGAGGGACTGAAAACCTGGGGGGAGACCCTTTTGCCGGTTTACAGAAAATGATAGTGTAATTTTGATAGTGTGTCAACCTTGCGGCTTCAACCTAGTTTAATAACAGCCTACCGAACAATTCCTCATGTTCAAGTCTCAACCATTGTCGTATTTAGGGGCTTACTAATACTGTTAGAATTAATTTGTATGAGTTCCCACAGAAATTGTAAATCTACCCTATCTCTCCCCCCCCCCCCCCCACACACACACACACAAATTATAGCAGACTGAAAGAAAATCAAGGGACAAAGAAGAAAAAGAGATATGGTACAATTTTATGCTTAGTCACAGCTGTTTAGAACTTTTCTGTAATGGGGGGGGGGGGGATACTACTGCAGGATTTATGATAGGTCTGAAGCAAGTAACAATCATGAGAATGTTACATTAACCAACGAAATTGTCCCAAACCCCACAAAGATATTTAAGATAGTATACACCTTTGACAGCCTATTACTAGTTCAGGATATACAATAGTGCAGTGCCAGGCAATGCTTGCGCAGTTTTTCCCCTGCACTTTTGTGCATTCCATTTCCCCGCAATACCAACGTGCTAAAGTTGATTTTCGGTAGCCTAATTTCAAGACTGAGCTATTGGGTTTTTTCTTTTTTTTTTGGTACTCCTTTCCTACCAAATTGTAAAGTTCATGAAAAGTGCATTAGCCTGAGGAAAGGAATCTATGTTGCTTTCTGTTGCGTTCAGCCTGTCCTTACAGCTGCTGTACTGAGATGGGATAGTCTTCAGTCAAGGCATGGGTCTTCTTTTTTTTTATTTGGTCAGAAGTATGCACCAAGTAGAACAGTTGGGGGAACAGCTAGCAGTATTTGGATGTGGATGGATGAATGGGAGTCTTGTATGGGTGATCAGCACACGGCAAGTCGTCCAGTTGATCTGCGACTGGAATGAGAGCGGAGAATCTCTCCGTCATGAATCGTGAGAGGAGACCCAACGATGCCGGAAAGAGAAGAAAACTTGATTTCCTTTTCTTCCCTGAAT
This sequence comes from Diadema setosum, assembly GCF_964275005.1. Classification (NCBI taxonomy): domain Eukaryota; kingdom Metazoa; phylum Echinodermata; class Echinoidea; order Diadematoida; family Diadematidae; genus Diadema; species Diadema setosum. The sequence continues at coordinate 9,186,564 of NC_092690.1, forward strand.
CCCCCCCCCCCCCCCCACTCCCCATTCGCCCTTTTCTCTGGTCCTCCCCCCTGGGACCAAGGTGATCAAATGATTCCAAGATTGGGTTACCTGTGCAGCATCGCACCTCGTCCTGTGTGCTCGGCGCGCAAAGTGAATAAAAATTTCCGTGATATTCGAGAGACCAGTCCCTTCAAAGCAGAGAAATAAAGGAAAGCGAAAGAATTTTTCCTCTTTTAAAGGAAAGGAAGGAAAAAGGGAGGGAGGACTCTAATGGTGGATTGTTCAGAGATTGAAACTTGATAATGGCAAGCCATATGTCCAGTTTTTTTGAGGGACAGTATAATGGATGTCGATATGCATGATAAATAAATGTATATTTAAGTGCAATTAGAGGGATACAAGTAGGCTCGAGATAGAAAGGGAAAGAAAAAAAAAAGGAAGATAAAAGTCGGGGGGGGGGGGAGATAGAAAGATACATACATATACATAAAGAGTTGAGAGAGTGCATTTATGAAAGAGAAATGAATGTACAATTGTGGGATCACAAGTAATGGAAGAAGGAATGTACATTTTGTTGTTTGTCAAATTTGAAATAGATTACTGGACATCTAGTTGTGACGTCCAGTTGAGCTTCGGCCTATATGGTATCATTGATACCGGGCAGCGGTTTGATTTCAGCATCAGTTGTGGTAGCGGGATGAGTTGATATGCATTATTGAAGGTGTGTGCGGTGGAGGGTGGGGTGGGGGAGGGGAGGCTAGAATGCGTTTCTGCACGTTGTGTGTAGAATGTCTCCAGTAATGGTATAAGCAGTCCCAGGATGTTGTTCAATGGAGGTTGGATGTTGGCTTGAGGATGAAAGCTGCCATCTTCCAGTGTTTACCACACACACACGAAAAAAAACCCCAACAATTTGTGTCCCTCTCCCAGTTGCTAGACAGTATGAAAACACCTGTTTTTGAGTCCCTTGTCCCCCTCCAATGCCCCCCTCCCACACACACAAGGGGGCTCTTTCACAAACCGCCCTAATTGAATGCATCCAGAAGTCATCCCTAGGAGCTGATTTGCTCATGTGGAGACCGGATGGTGGGTCCGCTTGCAACATCCATCGAGGAACAAGTGATGAATTCATTCTTATGCAGAAAAAAAAAAGAAGAAGAAACCTCCATATTTTGTTGTTGTTGTTGTTGTTATTCTTTTTGAGGGGCAGAGAGTTGGAAGGGAGGTTCAGAAGTAACAGAGTTCTGAGGCAGTTTTTATGTCTTTGACACGTGAGGAGTAGAAATAAAAAAAACAAAAACAGAACTCCCCTGGTTAATGTTTTCTTTTCATGTTGATTTCATGTTGATTTCAGTGATCCATTTTCTTTTAAGTTTGTGGAGGGAACTATTAAGACTTGGCATCAAATATAATCATCCATCAACCTGCGACATGTTTCGTCATCTTATTTTTCCATTTTTTTTTTCTTTGCTGTTTTGTTTTTTTCCACATTGCCTTTTTTTTCCAGATATTGGCATGGAATGTATAATGATTTCTTTATAACTCTATTCTCTCTCCCCCCCTCAACTTTCCAATCCTTTTTCTTTCTTTAACCTCTTCCCCCTCCTCCCCCCCCCCCACATTCTGTCATCCCCTCTCAACTCTGACCTCTGACCCTTCTCGCACCTCGGTCAGTGGGCATCTCCGTTCACCCGACGGAAGGCCCGCGCGAGCCTGCAAAAAAATCGCTCCCAGAGCCTAAATAGCCTCCACTGCCCCAAGTCCCCGCCGGGCAAGCGGAAGGGGCGGCACAGTCGGAAGAAAAGCATAGATGTAGACCCTAGGGAAGTAAGTAACCCCCCTCCCCCACTCCCTTGGGAGGGGGATGGGAGGAGGAAGATTGGGACCACGCCCCGAGGTGGGCGTTTCCCGGGTTTTTCTCTCATCTATCTCTCGCCGCTTCGTTGTTTATTACGTTCCTCATGCATCCAATCATCTCCGTACATTGTTTCCTCTCATTCTTTCTCTTGCTGTTAGCATCATGGTCTGAAATGCTTAGGCAGGATGCCCTCTATGCGCTGGTGATGACGAGTTCTGGGCGTTCTTATTTGTATTGTTGTATGTTTGTTGTTTTTTTTTTCCCGGTATTTTTATCATACTCAACAGGACAAGCTATTTGTATTGAACATTGATGTCCTTTGCTTTGGGGTATCTTTTTTTCTTTTTTTTTGTCCATGCTTTATTCATATTTTGTTTATATTGAGATGGTAAATTTCAGGTTGTTTAGTTCTGTATCTCTTGGTTCTGTGCATCTTGTTCGTGTGTTTTTGTTTTGTTCTTGTTTTGTTTTTTTCAAAAGTAGGAGAGTGCTTGAGAGCAAGATGTGGATAACGGTTTCAATTCTTTTCTGTAGAATAATTAGAAATTATTTTCATTTCTTCTCTCTGAACCTGTTCTGAATTTTTGCCCTGTCTTGCGCAGCATTATGAAAAAAAAAACGAAACAAAAATGAGGCGACTATTTAATACCTGAAGCATGTGCAACTGCCGATGTTCAGAAAAAAAAAAAGCTATCCTAAAGCATAGTGTTATGCATTCTCTGTCCAGAACCAAGCATATACATGTACTTCAATTCTTTCAAAAACAAACAGACAAACAATCGTACTCTCCTTCCTTTGACATCGTAGACTGTGTGTGTTACGACATTTAGAGGTTGATACTTAAGTGTTCTTTTCAAGTAACGTTATGTGTGTTTTTGTTTCTTTGTGTTGATTTTTTTCTTCCATATACTGTATACACTGTCCAAATGGTGCGGTCGTCCATCCGTTGTTCTTTTTTTTTTTCGGTATTTTGAGCTTGACGAACATTTTTTTGGCCTCCATTCCACCCCTTCTTTGCATCGTCTCACCCCTCCACCCCGCAGCACACCCAGCGGGAGTACAGCCAAAATCCATCCGAAAAGCTGCAAAAGGACATAAGCGGCATTAAAACGAGAATTAGCGTGCTGGAAAAGCAGCTGCAGAAAGCCCATAGTAACATGATTCATACGCAGGTAAGCTCTTTGTGGCCACACACACACACGCACACATACGCACTCACATACAAACCGCACTCTATACTATTCCACCAATCAGAGGGATGAATACACGCACCAAACCAATATTATACAAATAGTGAATGGTCACGAGTGCGATGGTACAAGATTTCGCATGAGGTGAAAGATAGAGGCGCTCTATTCAACGAGGCGAAGCCGAGTTGAATAGAGTGCCTCATCTTTCACCGAGTGCGAAATCTGGTTCCATTGCACGAGTAAAGACCATACACTATTTGTTTTATACAACACCTCGAATGTCAACAAATTTGGTCCACGCAGATTCTTTAATTTAGCACAGAAATGGCGACCATTTTCCTTAAAAGGTAAAAAAATATGTGCTTGAAAGTGCACTTGCAATTGTTGAGTGTGCACGGCAAATGTTTGTTTATTGTGACATCAGAGCCGTGCAATGGCACAAAAACAAGTCAATCGTGAGTTTAATACGGGAGTCAGTGGAAATCGGTGACGTCTGCCATGCAGTATCCATTTCTGCTCACACAAAATTGCATGGTGTGATAGTACTTTTAACTGAATGTCACATGATTGTTAATCAACCAATTAGATAGCTGCATTTTTTTTTTAGGTGTACAAAACACAGGGGATGATAGAAGTACAGTCTGAAAAAGGAGCCAAAAAAAAAATCACCAAGGACTAAAATTAACCTTTTTTGCAGAGAGATAAGATGCATGAAGGCCTAAATGTTCATTAAACTTAACAGAGACAAGACGACTTTTTGTACAGGTGTCCAAAGATGCAAAGACCCCTCTGGGTAGCATGTAACAATGAAGAATCTATAACCAGACCTTAAAGACAAAGAAAATAATAGTTTGGGCTACTTCATCACAGTAAGATATTTACCCCAGCAGACATTGCATCTTCATTTCTTCAGGGTTAGGGTGAATAAAAATTTGAATGAATTAGTAAGTTTCCAACTACTAAAAAAAGACACAGAATAGCGAATTAGTAAGTTTCCAACTACTAAAAAGACACAGAATAGTCCAGTTTGAATTGAACAATCTTTTTTGTTTCCTTCCCTTCACCCCCCCCCCTTTTTTTTTTGGGGGGGGGGGGATGACTTTATTGCTAGTTCTGGCTCAGCAAATTATATTTTCGATGCCCAGGCCAGTTTCAAGTGAATGTAGATTATTGGATGGGAAACAAATTGGGGGGGGGGGGGGAGGAAATGGACATACATCAACTCAGTTGTACACTAATGGACTGTTGAGGAGAAACTCAATACAGCATGATCCAAGCAAAGCATGTTTCACAGTTCAAGAGAAGGGAAAAAATACCCTTTAAACCTTGTGAATCATTTTTTCCCTCAAAATTCCGGAATTACCAATTGAAGTTTGCTCAGTGTGAGAGAAGTTTCTTTTTTTCCCTTCTTTTTAAAGGATTTATCCATTATCTTCAACCTTGATAATTTTGTATTTATTCAATATCAAAGATGCTGGTGGCATTTACATTGTAGGTCCATGAAGCTGAGAATCCCCCCCCCCCCCTCCGCCCGGAAACTTTTTAAGACAGTGCCTTTAAGCATGCTTTTTAGATAAAGGGAGAGTTGACACATACACTGTAGTAATGCTGTTCTATGGGAACAATTCAGCAATTTCCATCTCAACCCAGTGGTAATAGAATTCAAAGTGCGTCCGTGATCGATTACATATAACACTTCCAGACTCATTTTTCTGTTTGATTTTCATTCATTCATTAAACATAGAAAAGAAAATGTAAATTTCAAGAATGAAAAAAAAAAAATCTGTAAAATATTCAGTGAGGTTTTTTTTTTTTTTTTTTGCATAACAAAGGAAATCATGAAGTCTGTGTTATAAGGTTCAGAAAGGGGGAGGTCCATGTACAGCCGAGTTCATTTCTTGTCTGTAAAATTCCTTGCTGAAAATGCTGGCTTCTTGTGGTCGAATAGACGTGTTTGTAATCTACGATATCATGCATTATGTCATTTATTCCATGAGTGTGTAATTTTGGGTAATATCTACAGGTTTTTGGGTCTTTTGGAGGGAAATTTCCTGTCATCTTTCACACTTAAAAAAAAAAAAAAAAATGTTTTGTCATGGTATCGTGTTCTGTACGTGTTTGCTTTGGGCTTTGCACGGGTGTATGTATACGTCTTGGGGATTGGAGTTCATGGTGCATATGAGAATGTACTGGCATTTAATCAAAATAAACTACGCGATGCGGCTCTTTTTCTTCACTTCTCGCGTAACAGCTTCCCGAAAATTTTATCACAGCATGCAGCAATGTCTTCTTTACTGTGTCTCCTGTGTGTAACATAATCTGTCAATGTATTCGTGCGGCGTGTTATTTCATTCTCATTCAAATTTATGTGCCATATTTTTTCTGCCAGCCGGACTTTCTGTGCAAATGGTGAGGTTTGGATGGAGGAAGGGAAAAAAAATACAATCAAATCACAAACATATTTGTGCATGATAAGTTTTGTGCATGATAAGTTCACAACATTCTAATGGCAATCACATTTAATGTGGCTGTATTCTAATACAATGTCATGTAGATGATGATTAATGTACAGAATCTTGTACTCTTCGAACAAAAAATGGATAATAGATTTTGTAGCAAATATTTGTCCCCCTATTCAGATAACAGTGCAGTTCAGAATACAAATCAAATGTATTATAAAACATTGATTTGTCATGCCATCTGGAACTTTTTTTTTCTGAGCATATTTGAAATATTTTTGCTCTGCCCATAGATGAGAAAGTCTTCTAAGCACGCTATCACCTTCACATTATAGTGATGTTACCATTCTTAGTGGGAGAGAAAGAGAGTGGGAGTAAGAAAATCCAGGAACCAAAGAGGTTTTCTTTGAAAAATTTGTTCAACAAAAACCTTGAAAAGAATAACAGACACTTACATTGTACACTGTCTAGCTCTGCAAAGTGTGGAGAGAGAATAACTTTATGTGTGGACTGGTTTGTCAATACCTTTTCAGATTAAGTGTGAAGGTAGAGACTTGTTTGCAAAACATCGGGGGGGGGGGGGGGCTTGAAATATAATTGGCATGAGTGTAGCTTATCTGTATGACTTTGTAGCAAAAAAAAAGGACAAACTACAGTGGGGGGGGGGGGGAAGCTTACAAATAGAGAGGAACTTTCTATTGTAATCTCATTGTATGATAGACTTGTGTCAATGTCACGGCAAATAGACCATATCGAGATAAATAATCAGTGCTTGCTTGCCTTTGGAATTTCTATTTCCTTCTTCACTTTTGAATATTGAAAAGATATTGTATCCAAAATAGTAGCAATGAAGAGCAGTTAAAAACACACAAACAAGTAACTAAGTTTATGTATTTACTTTTTATCTGATCTGACTAATATTAGTCTATTTACTCCTCTCTTTTTTTCAAATACTGTATACGCCGTTATTTTCGCGTACAGATATTTTCACGAATGACGAGGTCATAGACATTTTCGCGAGGTGTTGTTTTCGCGAATTGACGCCGACGCTTACGTTAATACTCCATCAACAAAGCGCAAGGAGACAATTTCGCGTGTTGTTAAATTCGCGATCCAACTGCAATTCGCGAAATTCGCGAAAATTAAACCCTCGCGAAAATAACGGCGTATACAGTAGTTGGATACAGACTGTATATTCTTAAGTCATACCTTATTCTGAAATTGGCAGCAGATTTCAGAAGATAACAAGTTCTTGTTACTCTCAACAATAGTTTCTCTCTGATTTTGTGCAAGATAGTTGAAATAATTGAAATGGAAATGAAAAGCAGACAGTTGTTTAATTCAGAACAAGAATATTTTGAAGTGTTTTGTCAGTATGTATTCATGTACATGTAGAAAGGTACATGCATCATAGAAACACCACATACAACCTTGTACATAAAGAAAGACACACACACGCACACACACATCTTTATAGAACACTTACCTAAGTGTCTAAAAATGGAAGTAGATTCTGCGATATGAATTAGACTTTTTTATGAGGTATGCACCCTGACCTCTGTAGAGCATGCAACTTTTCGAATTCATCAAAACACACACACACACACACACACATACACACACAACACACAACACACAACAGCAACAAAAACAAAAACAACAACAACAATAAACATATTATCCAGACACATGACAGTACTCCCTCTATAAGCTGGGCTGTTAAAAGCTACAGAGAAGAGGAATTAGTGGAATTCCATTGGACACGTGCTTTGTGCCACCTGTACACAAACATTGCAAAAATGCAGCGTAAGGTCCATGCACTACACCTAATTAATCCTATCTCCATCCTTACCCCCCCCCCAAAAAAAAAAAAAAATGCTGCTAATCCTTTCAGTAAAAATCACAACAAAAACAAAAGTCTTCAAAATCCATTGAAAAAAAAAAAAACGCCAAATATATGTGATTTCTTCATAATGTGAGCGCACAAGTAATGACTTGTTCTTTATGTACATGTTCTATACAGTTTTCTGTAATGCTTTTTGGAAATGGGTATTGTTTGGAGCAAATTATTCAGTGTTAAAGTTATCAGTGTTACTAATGGGGAGATTATTTATGCAAAAGAATTCTGTTTGTATATTCTCAAAGTCAAGTATAATTTACTAGAGAAAATTTTAGATACTTTGCTGTAATGATGGCAGACAGAATGTAGCCACAGCACGTGATGACACGAGCAGTAATAATATGATATGACACTGATGGAATGAGGCAATAAAACTTGGATTGCAGAAAAAAAAAAAAGATAACTCTAAGAAAGCATGCTATAGAGAAAGCAGGAATATTTGGGGTAATGATTCATATTGTAAAACTTGCTGAGAAAGAATCGGAAGGGCCCCTAAATGCACCAAGCACGAGTTTGTTTTCATGTCTAGGGAAGTACAATTGGTAGATGAGGGGAGCTTGATGATGAGAGATGATAGTGGAGTACATGTTCGTCCCCGATGAACACTCTATACCCTTCTTGCGCCCATTCTAGGGGAGTGGAACGCCCCCTGCCGTACATCCAGCGTCGCCCGCCCCCACCCCCCGCCCCCAGGAGGGCCAGGTTGCCAGTAGCCACGCGAGTCTCCCCTGGGACTCTCCGAACATGAACGAGGAGTTCCAGACGATTCCAGAAGAGGTATGTTCAATAAATGACTGACGGGTTAAGGGAGGAGGAAAAGAAGAATTGTTCTGACAAAGTATAAAATATTAAAGAGATGGTACAGTTCTGGTTGAGATGGGGCTTCAGACTCCCAACTTTTTGTGAGATAATGAGAAACTTCTTACGAAGTGTAAAGAGCGAATGTCGTGTCACCGGTTATGACGTGATGGTGGGAAATAAGATACTTGAAGATATTGATAGTAATGATAGTTACTGTAGAATGGTGGTAAGTTAGATGATAACGGTGATAAGAGGTGACAATTTTATTGGTAGTGCTGGGTTATGATAATGGTCTTGAAATAGGTGATTATAGTGACTGGGGTGATAATGGTAATGAGGAAATGATGATTGTAGCTGTTCTTATGATGATGGTGAAGGTTAGAATTGTGACAAAATATGTTGGTGGTGCTGGTTATGATAATGATCTTGAAATAGGTGATAATAGTGACTAGAATGATAATGGTGATGAGTACATGATTGTAACTATCATAATGATGATGGTAATGGTTATAATGGTGACAAGAGTGACTATTGGTGGTGCTGGTAAAAATAATGGTCTTGAAATAGGTGATAATAGTAACTAGGATGATGATGGTGATGCGTAGATGATTATTGTAACTATCATAATGATGATAAAGGTTATAATGTTGACAAGAGTGACTCCTGTATTGGTGGTGCTGGTTATAATAATGGTCTTAAAAATAGGTGGTATTTGTGACTAGGATGATAATAGTGATGATTAGATGATTGTAATTATTGTATTGATGATGGTAAAGGTTATATAATGGTGACAAGAGTGACTTATATACTGGAAGTGCTGGTTCTGATACTGGTCTTGAAATAAAGTGATGAGTATAATGGTAGTGAAGATGATGGTAGTGACTATGAGGAACATGATGGTGGTACACATTGTTACTATGGTGATTATGATGGTGATAATTATAGTGATGCGATTATGATGTTGGTAACGACAAGGACAACGAGCTGATGTAGCCTTGATGATGAAATGTGCTGGTGCTAACTTTAGTGATACACAGGATCATGTGAATGATTAATGTTTCTGAGATGCTGAGTGAAAGATGATGTGTTGCCGTGGTAATGATGTTTTAAGGGGAGCCACTGGGATGCACCCTCCTCCAGTGAGGAAGAGACTTGGAAACGATGCTGGAAATGATCAGTATTCTGCATAATTGATGGGAATCTCGTGCCAAGTGCAGCCCCCGAGCATTGCAGTAATTATGCAGTGCCACTTCAGTGGCGTTAGTCATCGAGTGACACGTGAACCGGCGTGTCTCATTCTCGCGTGGTCAGACAGGCATCGCGACACCCACCAGCCGCCGCCGCCTTCCTAAACATCTCGACGGCCGTGCGGTCTTTTGGAACGGGAGGCGGTGGAGCAAAGACGTAGTATCACATGGGTAAACCGTGATGTAATGACTCCAGCAGTTTGGGTTCAGTGAAATCTTGAGAATTTAAAATGAGCTCTAAGCAGATATGGGGCTGGGGTTAACATTTTGGCAACTTTGGGAATCTATCTCACCAGCACAGCTGATGTTTTTTTGTGGTATACTTTGTATGTTACCTGATTCAAAAACTCACTGCTTATCTTCTTAAGAATGTCAGATTTAAGTCAATATGCAGTTTGAGAAGGATTGTTAAAAAAAAAAAGAGAGTAAAAACCCCATCAACAACTAGTCTAGTGATTACCAGTAGTTTGAAACCAGATTATTATTGTGGACATTCTTCCATGTGCTGTTTCACAATCACCCCTGTAAATAAAGGGAGACAAAATTGTATGATAGCAGTGGTCGAAGATGTTTTCAATCATTCTGGCCCAAGAAAACAAATGAAGGAATTGGAGGCGGGCTGGGGGGTTGGTTAGCAGAACCTTTTTGTTGCTTATTGAAGTCAAATTTCAGATCGGGGGAGTGATCACCTGTAGCATAATATGCAGATGTGTGTGTTTATGTGTGTGTTGTGTACATACAGTGTATGTGTTGGTCTTTATGTTGGTGTTTGGTGGTCTTTGTGAGGGTGTCTGAATGAATGTATCTGGCTGTGAGTGTGTTTGTGTGTTTTTGTTTTGGTGTCTGTGTCTATGTCCATATCTGTGTGTCCGTCTGTTTGTGTCAGTGTGTCTGTACATATGTTTGTCTGTATGTGTTCATGCCTGTGTCACACAGACAGTGGCTGCAGACAGATGAGATTTGTGTGTTTGTTTGATGATAAATGTCTCATTTTTCTTTGACAGAATGAATAAGTACATATTGCAAAGATAATGCAATGGTGAGATGATAGTGATGTGGCTGAGTTGATAGGACTTGTGTATGTTGATTGTGTAGCTGAATATTATAGATTGGATGAAGTCTTGAAAAAGATTGTCTGGGAAAGTGTCTGTGTTTGTGTGAGTGAGAGAAAGTTGTGAAAAATGAATGAACCACAACTTGGCAGTTTTATTACAACTTATCAAGCAAATTACCAATCAAAAACAATCAGAACGGAGTATTCAGAGAATGAATTGAGAATTCAGGCGTTGTGATCGTTGTGTTCAATAATTCATTTTTGTGTTCAGGTCCAGAACGTGGGAATGTATCTCAAGCGATAAAAATGGTGCTCCCTAGAGCAATGCATGTACAAAATTCTAATAGCATTGTAGATATCTATTTCTTTCCATTTGATGTAAGATTGAAAAAATTGTTAGTGGAGTAGATGCAGTTAGTATTAGTGCATGAATTTCTTTTTCTTTTCTTTTTTTGAATTTGCTTCCAATATTATTTGCAATTTATATGTTTTGTAGTATCAGCTGATAATAAAGTTGATATGCTCAGTGTAAAAGCAAGCTTTGAGGCCTAGGCTTTGATATGGGGAAACCTGATGAAGGATGTTGCTCACTTTTTATTTCATTTCTTATCTTTTATATGATTTTCTTTCAGTTTTTATTTGGCCAGTCCATGATTTCAAGAAAGTGTAGAAATAGCATATTCAAACACTTTGAATGATTTCTAGCTAGCTTTTCTCTCGAAAGAAGTATATGAGCCTGAGAACTACACTACAGCTCAAAGCATTATTTTGCTTTTTATTTTATTCTGTCTTTATGTTCTTTTGTTTATAATATTCCCCCATAAGTGCCATTTGTAATTTTGATAGGATAAAGTCAATATTTCAAATCAAACCAATTTCTATCTTTTGTTGCAAGCAAGATGGCTACGTGAATTATCTGTTTTAAAATGCCATGGCAAAATAATTTGTGTGTCGTGTAACCACGGCAACAGGACCCTCTACCACACATACTGTACCTCACTCTTTGACCAGTCTTGTTTTTGTCGCATGTTTATATAAAGGCATTCACTCGAGATGCATCCCACAATGCATTGCTAAAGAGGACAGCTGAAATTGAAGGCCCTCTCTGTATGCAAGGCATTGTGGGATATCTCCACCAGGAGATTAAATGATGGTGTCCTCAAATATCAAAGCATTCAGTCTGGTCAGGTGATTCAATTTGTACCCATATTGGATCCTTCAATTAGTGGGTGCTGCAAGATGCTTGCTAGTACTTGAATGAAAATTAGGGGTTATTTCAGCAATGATTCGATACATATTTAAACCAAATTTAAACCATATTTTTCAAAAGAATGAAGAAATACTACTATCAATCCCTGCAAGACTGGTTTGATGCTCAAAGCTCAAAATTGGCACATATCTATGCCTAATTTGTATGTCGTTTGTGGAAGTAATTAATGGAAATGAGGATGGAAAACGAGAGGGCTCCAATGTAATAAGAGTCAACGTCTAACTTGAACAGTGACAAACATTTGAGAAGTGCATGTTTTATTCGTAGTTTTGCATGACAGGTCTACGGCTACGCTTTTTGACTTGCACTCTTGGCGAAAAGAGTAGTTCATGTCGTCTGTTTCTTCTTCTTCTTGTCCTCCTCTCTCTTTCTACTTGTCCAATCTTTCTATTTTATAGCAGAAGAAGAATGAAAAGCCTGCAGAGTCTAGGCGAAGTTGGGTTAGTGTTTATGTGTCTTGCAGTTGCTGCATTTTGTCATCAGCATTTTGTGTGCTTTGCCTGCTGTGGTCATGTGGATTGGTGTTCTTGTCTAACCATGGAGTCTCACAAACCACACATTTTGGGTTTGATGTTGCATCTTTTCATTACGATTTCTGTCACTCATTTGCTAAGATAAAATTTGTAGGACTTTTTCCCCACCACTTGAACCTTATTTTGGCCAGATACAACTGTTCCTTTTTATCGTTATCATTGTCATTGTTATACCATTGTTTATTTCAATTTCACATTATCAAAAGCTTTAAATGCAATGATTTATTCTAAATTGATCCTCAAATTGGCAATGCATCATAGAAGATTGAAGTGAATGTTGCCCTCTCAAATTGGTGAGTTTTTGAACTTCAGATTTTGAAATGGATTATCATACATTTTGGTGCGATTATGCATACACTTCATGAGTGAGACCAAATTCCACTAATCTCTTTTGATATAAAGAGCTCATTTCAATTTGAAGTTACAAATTAAAAGAGCTCAGTTCAGTTTTGAAGTTGGCAATTGAAAGAGTTCAGTTCAGTGTTGAAGTTGCCAATGTAAAGAGCTCAGTTTAATTTGAAGTTGCCTATTTTAAAAAGGATGAGATGATAATATATGCAGCAAACTTACCCCAAGACTTGTTGGGTTTAGAGCAGATGTTCAACTAAATGGAGAAAGGGAACCTCCCTATCTCTTTACACGCTCTCCCTCTCCCTCTCTCTCTCTCTCTTGCACTCTCATCTTCTCTTTCTTTCTTTCTTTCTTTCTTTCTTTCTTTTTTTCTTTTTTTTTCTCTCTCTTTCACTGTCATCCTCTGCAGTGCCTCACTGTGCAAATTTTTTCTATGTGTCTTGCAGTGGTAGTAGGTTACATTAACAATGCTAACATTCCCGTTACAAAAGTAAAAAAAAAAAAAATGATAATAAAATGTTGCAGGATGAACAATAGAGGGCAGCAGACTAGTCTACTGTGAAGTTTCCCCATGAAGCACTGATTACAAATTAAACTCTTCCATCATTTTGATTTTGGGGCATTGGCATAATGTTGAAATTTAAATGTGACAGCCATTTTATTGATATCAATACTTCAAACAATAGCTTCCTTAATAATTTTGATGCTATTCTGTCATTACCATGCAATGTCCGGTAGATTTCCAATGAAGAAAAATGGAAAGCAATTCTTTTGATCATTGCCCTAATAAAAGCAACTCTTTTTGAATGAATGAATTTTTTCTAAGAACCAAGGTTGGTTGCTGATTTTGATTAAAAGAAAGCAAGTGTATTGAAAAAAAAAACACCAAAAAATGTGAAAATTTATGATTAATAATTTGTGTGAGAGGAATATTTGTGTGTTTTGTTTCATTGTGATACTACACGTTTGGTACTCAGTTTTGGATGGGTGAAGTTAGTACATGGCCATTTTGGTGTTATGTTTTAACTTCTTCAAGCATGACTCACAAGTAGGGTTTGGTGTGCTTGTTACATGGGTGGTGTTAGTGTGTTGTGTAATCTTTTGCTTTTCATGATTGTTTAATCCCTCTCCCTTTCCTTTCATGTAGGCCCTACTCGTCAAAAGGGTTCTTAACATCTATGCAATGTATTTTTTTTTCTGTCTTGTTCATTCTGATTCTGCCCCGTTTTCTGGTCTGTTTCTTTTTCTTCAATATTGTGTGTGGCTTTTTTTGATATTTTTTTTTTTGGTGCGTGAATTTATGTCTTTTTGTGTGTGTATGCATGTCAGCGATTTTACATTGTTTTTGTCTCAAACTCCCCTCAATACACCTTTTCTTACCCTCAGTTTGGGTTTTCTGCAGACATATTTGGTGGTCTTTCATTTCTTTCTGTCGCCTTCTAAGACATTATTTTGTTGTGGATGCTGTCCCCTTCCTACTTGGCTTGCTCTGCTGAAGGTTTTTTTTTTTTTTTATTAGGACTGAATAAGATTTTTTGTTTTTTGTTTTTCAGCTGATTTTTTTTTTTCAGTGCATCTTGTAAATAATTGTGATGCTAATTTTTCTGTTTGCGGTGTCACTAACACTGCTGCAAGTGAATGTTTGTATTAGCATTTAGTATTGGATGATTGTGTACTAAAGTATAAAAGCTTTTTTACATTTGCAAACAGGAAAGGGCCAATTTCTCTTGAACACATACAAAATAAACAGATTTTTTCTCTCCCTCTCTCTCATTAGCTGTGCAGAGAAAAATTGTAAAAGTTTTTCACATTTAATTCATTCATTAAAGGACAAGTTCACCTTCATAGACATGTTGATTGAGTGAATGCAGTGCTCGGTATTACAACTGTAGTAGAACACATCAGTGAATGTTTGAGGAAAATTGGACAATCCGTTCAAAAGTTTTGGAGTTTTAAAGTTTCTGCACAGTCACTGCTGGATGAGAAGACTAATGAAGTTAAAGAAAAGAGAGAAGTGAAAATATGTTGATTTTCTTTATGTCGTACTACGCATGTGACATCACAAACTGTAGTAGTCTTCTCAACCAGTGATTGCGGCACTGAAACTTCAAAAATTCATAACTTTTGAACGACTGTCCAATTTTCTTGAAACTTTCACTGCTGTTTTTTAAAGCTAATATCGCTGCCTTCTCTCAATTCACCTGTACAGTGCACTCCCTTTACAACAAACACGGTTGTAACAAAATTCCAGTAACAACGAAGTAAAAATTCAGGTCACAACATTACCCACTCTATGAATTTGTATTGTTTAATTGTTTGGATATAACAAAACTTTGATGTAGCAGAAGAAAATTACCAGTCCCAAGGACTTCATTATGATGGGAGTCAACTGTATATGAAGGTGAATTGTCCTTGAAGTTACTTACCCCATCTTTTCAGAATATGCCTTAAGATCATTCAAACATGCAACACACACATGAAAAAAAAAAAAAGAAGAAAGACAGAAAAGAGACCTTCTAGAGTTTTATGGCAACACAAGAATCCTGCTTCCTGATTGGCTGATGCTACTAGAAGATGCCATTCTAGCCCTAATTGCTATATTAACATCTTTTTTCAAGAATGTCTTCCCAGGGTGTAGTTTGTAGTGTAGTGGTGCTGAAGTCAAAATTGTGATTTATCGGTTGCATTGACATTATTGTATGTTGTCCAGAGTAAATGTCCTTGAAGTCCAATCTTCAACCCACCACCCTCATCAAAGCCGCTACCTGATGTGCAAACATTTTTTTTTTAATGCAGTATTACCCCTTACTCGTTTACCGGTGTGTAACATTGCAGTGTGTATAATCATGGTAATGGAGCGATCTTACCCATTAGTGATTCCTTTTATCAAATCACTTCCAAACTTCTTTTTTTTTATTATTATGTTTATGGTGTGTTGTTTGATTTTGTTTGTTTGTTTGTTTGTTCTCCCTTGAGAGTATTTCCATGAAATTCTTGTTGCCATCTTCAGCTTTTTGAAATTGACATTTCTCACTTTATCAAGCAGTGTCTTCCCATTAGGGATCAGAGGTCAATGCTCTCATTTATGTTAAAGGTCAATGCTCACATTTGTGTCAGAGGTCAATGCTCTCATTTTATGTCAAAGGTCAATGCTCATTTGTGTCAGAGGTCAGTGCTCTCATTTTGCATCAGGTCAATGCTTGTCATTTTGGGTCAGAGGTCAGTGCACTCATTTGTGTCAAAGGTCAATGCTCTCATTTTGGGTCAGAGGTAAATGCATTCATTTTGTGTCAAAGGTCAAAGCTGTCATTTGTGTCAGAGGTCAATGCTCTCATTTTGTAAATGGTACCAGAAGAGAAGAGCTTTTAGTTTTATCACATGTCAAATAGTTACCACTGTTAATCCCTTGCAAATGCTTTTCAAGTCTTGGTCATGGGTAGTCTTCGTCAAAGGCCCCTCCATTTTAGTGATTACAAAAGGAGCAAGCAGGGGGTTAGTGTGCAAGACTAGTCGAGCTGCAAGCAAGAGCCAAGGCCCAGCAAGAGGGCCTTCAGAGATCACTGCCTAAATCTCTTCAACTTTCACCTTTGAATTACGGTATTTCGCTGCCAGCATTTGACAACAAAAATTGCAGTCATTCACCAGAGCGCTTTCCAAAGAAGCTTGTGCGTACTCGTTTTGCGACTGGTCGCCGGTGAAAGAATTGAGCAATTTCATTGGTCGAAGTGACTAACCGAATTATTCAGTAGGAGTCTTGTGTAATCACGGCTTTCTCACGATCCTGGATAATAATCAGAATCGCAAATCTCAAACGGCTCTTCCGCTGATGCACTTGACTGTAGCTTGCTAGCTAGCTCTTCGCTAACGAATGTCTGTGCTGACAACAGTTTGAGGACCTTAAAAAAAAGGCTAGATCATAAGGGAATATGGCCTTGACAAGTGACACTCAGTGACCTTGGCACATCTTAGGGATATTGCGAGCATTCCAGGGAATAGTAGGGAAATGTGATGAATTGTATTATTTCTCCATGCAAAAAAAAAAAATAAATAAATTGTGGGATATTGGAGTAAATATGATGTTACCCATGCTGTCATGGTGGCAGTGTTTATACTCTGTAGAAAAGTTTTGATCAAATTGGGAGGGTTGTCCAAAATGGGGAAGTGGAATTTCGTGGCAATTTGAGATCGGATATTTCCTTCAGAGAAAAGTGTGGGCTTGTTTTGAGGCCGTGCTTCTGTGGAACTCGTCGTGTGTTTACTTTTTCTAATGGAGAAAGTGACCAGAAATGGACAGAAACGGAATTAGGGAGATGTTAAGGGAAAGTTACTGGTGGGGAGTTACCTCATAATAATGCCTAATCTTTATCTTCCTCCCCTCTTCCTCCTCCCCTTCCCCCCCCCCCCCCAAAAAAAAAGTTACCCCACGGAATCCAGCACGCGAGGCAGCGCAGCAGTCCGGAGACGTACAACCTCCGCGACCACAACTCGCCGAACTTCCCACGGTCGGTCAGTGCCGGGCTCAAGCGCAACAACTCGGACGCCCAGTGCAAGGAGTCGTCGGCCAGGCAGAAGTTCAGGGACCGGGGCAGCTCCGGCGCCACTGTCCAGCCCCTGGACCGTAGTACCAAGCGAAAGGAGTTGGAGGCGATAGGAAGGGTATGGCAATTCCCCTGAATTTGTTATCTTATCTTTTTTAAAGAACAATATCACCCAAACATGTGTGTGTGTGTGTGTTGAGTGAATGCAGCAATATCAGTAAAACTCATCAGTGAAGTTTTAAAGAAAATTGAACCCTCCTCTCAAAAGTTCTGAATTTTTGAGTTTTCATTGCAGCTGTGGCTTGACGAGAAGACTACTACACTGTATATGTGCAGTCATGATGTTACATAATTATATATACAACACTATAAAGAAGCCCTAACGAAAATTCCACAATTTATTTATTTATTTATTTTCTTTTTGGATAAAAAGTGAAAATTCCCTCAGCTTGTTTTTGGCATACATGTGTATTTTACAGGCAATATCATATCCCCCTGCTTTCTGAAATAGGTGAGTGATGTGCTCTTTCATTTTGGGAGAAAATTTGAAAATGTGTTGAATCTACTTTATATTTTCTTTGTATCATTGTGCATACTCAAACATACTCAAATGTTGACTGATTTGTATACTTATATTGCTCCATTTATGCCCTCCATATTTATGTACTGTATACGCCATATATTTAGCAAGTCTAAATTTTAGTAAATCGGGACTTCCCAACGATTTCGCGAGTGGTTAAACTCGCGATTGAACGAGTACTGATCCAAACTTTGTAGAAATGTATATGTGTGCGTCACGTTCATATCGGGATCAGAGTCATTATTTTCATGTGTCTTTAATTTCGCGAATAGCACCTGACTCGCAAAATTTACGAAAATAAAAACCTCACAAAATATTTGGCGTATACAGTACATTATGTATCAGACTGCACTTGTCTGTTAACTCTTTATGTGCCATGTTCGCATGCAAGACTAGGTCAACGGGCCGTTTGTATCTGTAGTCCCTTTCTTCCTAGAAGTCATCTTTGATAGTTTATTATGAAACCACCATAGTTTGATGCATATTGTATGTGATGCAACTTTCAGTTGTTTGACAGTGTATGTTCGGTATATAGGGAATGTAAGGAAGATTTATGTGACTGACTGTGTAACAGTTGAAGTGGTGAGTTCATCAGCTCCAGTGTGCATACCGGTATGTGGTTGCAATTAATATGATTGTTCCATGAAATCTGCGAAGTATGTAAACTTCCATATTAAACTCTCCCGCTTTTGTGTTAGCTTGTGGAGAAATCTTTTCTGTTCTGTAGTCTGGTTGTAGTCAGCTTGAGCCAACTTGGACGTGGTGTGGCTTTACACAAAGCCCTATCCATTATCAAATGACAATTGTGTAGTAGCAAGATGGCTGTCATGTCAGAAATCGAGATCCCTCGTTAGTGCTTTTTCGAAACTCTGAAGTCCGTTTTGCATCCATCATTCTTGGTTGATAAGCAGTGCTAAATTGTCAGCCATACACACTTGTAGTCTTTCCTTTGAGGACAGACTGAAATCGAAAGTCATTATAAGCCTTGATAATGATCGTGCCCTGGAGTTGGAATCTATTATTGGCCACTAGTGGCGTAAATGCCAGGTGTCAGTTCGATAGCGGCGATCTGGTTTTCCACAACGCTTTTTTTTTTTTTTTCCATCAGCGAAGAAAGGAGGAAGTGTAGTGTGTTTAAAACATAATATCCTAGAGCCTTTAGTCTTCGGATTTGAATCAACTTGCAAAAGTCGTGGTCAGCTGTATTTGAAATAACTTGCCTTCACCCACCCGATTACATACATGTAGCAACCTGTTTCGTTTTTGTGTGTGAGTGATGGTTTCGACATATTCCAGCATCAAACTCTCATCGCATTCTCTAGAGCGCATCCTTTGCTTTGTATGACTGCACTGCGACATTCAAACCTCTCTCTGGCCACTTTGGTATTTGTCTCGCCTGCATATAGCGGAAGTGAGACATGGGCGTCACTTCTCCGTTGACGTATGGGGCGGTGTCATCATCAACAATTTTGTGTGCCCGCAATAACTTTTCGCAACTTGGAGCTGTGACCACTTAAATTCGCACCACAGGTACATCACCTAGAAATACTGATCAAGCTAGAATGTGGGTGAAGTATGACAAGGCTAAAAGGTCAAAAGGTCAATGGACCCAACAAGCACTGTTCTCCCGTATTGCTGTGTACTCTCAGTTGCTCAACTTAGTTCCATCAGGAAACTGTGAAGTTTTATACAGATTGCGAAGTCTAAATGCTGTGAAAGTTATGCGAGAAATCACATCTTCATCGCAATCTGTCCATCACGTAGCAGAATTTTTTTTTTTAATTCCTTTTTTGGCAGGAATATGAAAGAAGGAAAGTGGCTGGGGTGGAATCATGAGGTATAGATGTTGAAAAGATTTGGTGAGGGAAGAAAATTGAGGAAAAACAGAGATAGGCATAGGAGATGGGTTTAGAGATAAAAAGAGAATGAGAGAGATAGAGCAAAAAAAAAGAAAGGGAGAGAAAAGAGACTTACTGACTAAAGTGACATTTCTAAATTGCTGAGGGTTAGACCTGAAGGAAAATGCCGAAAACAAGAACAAGAGAGCTTTGGTGCCAAGAGGGAAGCCGATGAGATGCTGGAATGAGCCAGGTGATGGGACTGTTACCATGGAAACAGAAGCTTCTCATTGTGGTCACCGCACCGTTTCAGGGACACTCTTGTTACAACGGGGTACTACATGTGGCTAGCATCTCGAGAACTCTGTGAGATGAGAATCAGGGAAAGTACCAGTGTGGCTTGTTGATTTTCTCCAAAAGGGATGCATGTATTTCCCACTGAGGATGTATTTTGTGCAATGTAGGAGGAAAACTTATGGATGCAGGGTCATTAGATACCATATACCGCATCATCAGATGCCTTACCCTCACCCCTAACGTAATAAGAGAACAAGTGCCCGATGTAGCTGTATATAAACGGGGACCTCAAGATTCAGCAATTGATAATGGAGTGAGGAGTCAGTACTGTGTCGTCCTTACGAAAATTTATGACCAGGCTCGATTACATCGTATCACCAGAAAGGACCGTACTTATCCTCGCATGTTAGCCACAGAAAGACCTGATGATAGGGGACGCGGCGAATATGCGATGAATAAAGTTCGTGTCCGCGAAAAACAGTCTACTTCGTTTGGGAAGCATCCTTGAGCATGTATCTATGGCAGAAGTGGAAAGCAAAGAAATTTGGAGCATGTCGGATGGTATGTCGCACGATATCTCTGAATCTTACAGGCTCCGAATGACAAGTTGCCCTACGTAGTTCCCGCTGAGATCTTGAGCATTGCGCGGCACACTCGCTTATTGCCATTACACCTAACACCAGACTGAACACTGAACAAGCTCCAAGTGTTATGAAAAGGAATCCTACAGCTGTATTAGCAGGTCTCGCTAGTACCAAATTATTATACTTTTTTTTCGGTCTCAATTCGTTCAAATTTATGGGTGAGGCTGATATACAGGAATGATTAGTGTGCTGACAAATACAGAACTTGAAAAAGAAGGAGGAGAGGAGATAAGAAGATTAAGAAAAAAAAAGAACACACCCGAGGTGAATATGATGACTACAGTGTATGATCCATGATCAGTAGGGGACAGGGCTTTTCTTTCTCCAGGGCCTCATTTCATAAAGAGTTGATTTGATGACAACTCTTTGCTGGAATGACAGTTGTCATGGTAACAAGAATCCAGCTTCCTGATTGGCTGTTTGCTGTGGGAAGTTGTCATTCCAGCAAGAGTTGTCATCCTAACATCTTTTATGAAATGGGGCCCAGGTCACATGATATCAAGGTGCGTCTTAAGCTCTGGACATTCTTGCATTCCAGAGAGGTTCCACAGATCTCGCAGCGCTGGAGTCTCTGAGGGACATTGCAAATTGTTTACCTCACGAGGGTTTTTTTGCCACGAGCATTGTGCCCTCACGTGCGATATAGAGAATGAATATTGAAAGAATTGAGAGATGTCAATGGTGTGATAGTGAGTTGCCATGGCAGCAAGTTATCTCTCTTACTCTTTTAAAATGTTTTCTCTTTTGCGATGAAATCCCAGGTCAAGTCGTTACCGGGGGACACGTTGGAGGGCGATTACGAAGATCTGGACACCTCCTTCAGCGGGGCCTCGTCACCAGGTGTGGTCCACGGCATGGAGACCGTCACCCCCATGGAAGGAGTTGAAGAGGTCAGTTATGCTGCCCCCTCCATCATGATGATGAAATGGCAGGGATGCCATTATGTTTTTCTTTCTTTCTTCCTTTCTTTCTTGTAGTACAAGGTGCCCCTGTTTCAAAAACCAAGGTTATAACGAAAATTTCATTTCAAAGAAGTCAAAATTCAGGTCCAAAAATTATAATCGTTAGAGTCCACGGTTCAGAATTCCCTTTTGTTATAACAAAATTTAGATATAACAAAAGAAAATTGCCAGCAACAGGTCTACTGCTGTGTGGCTTAACCCGTTGAGGACTGGCTGATTTTGCTACCACACGTATTTCCAATCGACACTTGCCCGACTATACACGGGGCTCGTCTTCAATCGGTCAATAGCCCCTCAAATTTTGGGGGAATTTTGCTGCTGAAATTTGTGTTGAAATTAATACTTCTCAAATTCAACCTCGCTGTGAAAAAAAGGGTTAGATGGAACCGGTTTTGATTCTTCATTAAAAGATTATGAAAAAAAAAAATTGTCAATTGGAGAGAGAAATACTTTTCTTAAATTTGTTGCCATTTTAAGGGTTGCATATAAATTTGCTTTGTTTGGAAGGTAGTTGGCATCAAAAGAATCAATTCCTTTGAGTTGACAGCCATGTCGTATGCTTGCATGTGTATACATGTATGTATACGTTTATGTGACAGGATAGGAATTGCATATTGTTCTAAAAATGTACTGGGTACAGTATTAAGTTGGTCTTCCGATTGTGAAGCATGCGTGCAAGCTGTAACGGACTTGTTGGAGTTGCCAATCTGTAGACTGTGAAGATGCCTGTTAAAGTGTAGAGCATTATTACGGGTCGGTAGTGTGTTCCTTCACTCAAACCTGTGTATTCCTTTTAAACAAAAAAATGGTTTTCAGCATGCGTACAGATTGTTGCGGTATCGTTAGAGTGCCGATTCTGCTGACTATGCAGACGCTTGTTTAAAGAGTAGAGCATTATTGTGGCACTGTCGGTACTGCGTTTGTTGACTCACACCCCTGTGTATTTCCTTCAGCAGGCGAGGTTGGTGCAGGACCCCGCGGTCTCGGCCCAGCTCCAGACGGCCACCTTGGACACCGTGGAGCTTTGCAGCCCGCCCACCGTGGCGGCCGAAGTCCACTCCATCCCCGCCCCCAGCCAGAGCCATAGTCAGAGCCAGAGTGCCAAGATCATGTGCATGGACGAGGACGACTTCCAGTCCGACAACGAGGCGGTGAGTTTGACTCCGTCGGTTGCGCCGCACCGCTTTGCGGCCGAAACGTCACCAGCGGCAGTTAAACAAGAGCTGTTCTGGCTCATGTTGGTAGACCCCATACAGATGTCATATTCTAGTAACATTGTATCCTCTAAATGTTCCTTTGTGTCTTGCAGCCTCTAGTTTGACTTGTTTTAAAGGATTGAACACCACTTCGTACTTAGTACCACCTGTAAAATTGTATAGACTACACTGACCTTTCCATACGCTGTGCTTTGGAACCAAATATGGTGTACACCATATATTTCACATTCGTCAATATTTCGCCTGTCAAATCTTGTGACACAATTTCACAGGTGGATATATCTTGGTGACGGGAGAGCCTCAGCAGTGAAATAGGAATCAAGTATCTTATGTTTCATAATGCAATCTGCGATTAACATCAGCAGCCATTGTATTTGTATTGCAAGAGGCATTATTTTGGCATGCTTTTTAGTCTGAATATCAATAAGATCACAAAATTAGCACAAAGAATACCACTGTGAAATATGTGGTGTATACAGTATGTATACCCAGGTTTAGTTGATAACATACAGGTTCTTACCGCGTTCGGTCTAAAGAATGCTAAAGGGCGTTGTAGACTGTCCATATAGCGCCATTGGTGTGTAACGGCTTTCTGCGTCTCAGAGAGAAAAATTGATCTATCCATGTGACAGTGAACAGAACTACAATCATAAACATCAAAACCGAGTTCCTCTTTCGTAAACTGGTTTATAGTAGTGGTCAGTTGCGATAATCGCAGTCGCCGTGGAGCTAGCCAGGAAGTAACCAAACGGCTACGATCCGTGGCAACTGCGATGAATACAATTTACAATGACCGCTAACGATGCAGGGGACCCCAGCGGAGGAGGTGCTCACAAGCTGAATTGCAATTCTGCCCTTCTGCCGCCAAAACATGAGTAATTCCATCATACAGCACATGAAAGTGCATTTTACAAGGATTACGTTTCTTGTAACACGAGAGCCAGAGCAGCAGGCCCTCTGCTGACAAATTTTGCGATGACGCCACAGCACTCTTCACCTACAAAATTTTTTCACTTTATTTCAAATAAGCATTTTTAATTTCTTGAGAAAATAATTAACTCTGTCAAACATTAATGCACAATTAATGCTACTCTTTGTCCTCAAAACTTCTGTATCGTTTCGCTTCTAGTCATAGTCAGAACGGTAGTCTCTGTTCAGCACTTGTAGTCACAGAAAGTCTGGTGATTAGGGAGTGAGCTTCTAGATCTAGTTTAGTGCCAGCCATTCTATGATTTTTGTCACAATTACGTTGTGCCACCTGTAACATGATTCCATGAGGCTTCATTAGATAACATACAGTTGGCTCTCCTTTGTTCCCCCTTGGCACTCACTCGTTCACTCTAGATCTGGATTGCAGTCCCCTGTAAAATTTCATTGCCGCTCAGTGTTTTACAGACAGTTTGCTTGATCAGTAATAATAATAATAATAATAATAATAATAATAATAATAATAATGATAATAAAAATGATGATAATAATAATAATAATAATAATAATAATGATAATAATAATAATAGTAGTAATAATAATAATAATGATAATAGTAACAATAATAGTAATAGTAATAGTAGTAGTAATAGTAATGATAGTGGTAGTGGTAGTGGTAGTGGTAGTGGTAGTGGTAGTGATAATAATAATAATAATAATAATAATAATAATAATAATAATAATAATAATAATAATAATAATAATAATAATAATAATAACAATCACAATCACAATCATCATAATGATAATGATAATGATAATGATAATGATAATAATGATAATGATAATGATAATGATAATGATAATGATAATGATGATAATAATAATAATAATAATGATAATAATAATAATAATAATAGAGATAATAACAATAAATAACACTTATATAGCACTTAATACTGACATTTCCATGTGCATTAATAAAAAAAAAAATATTAAAGTAAGATACAGCAATATGTACATATAGTATAAAAAACAACAAAGGTTAAGGATGTGTAAATAGATCAGTTTTCAGCAATGATATATACTTCTTCTTTTTTAAGGGAATACTATTTTTTTTTGCCTGTAAACCAAAATTTTCTTTTGGAAAAAAAGTTTTTTTTTTTTTTTTTGGTAAGAAGAACAACTACCTTTGATGAGATACTTTCATCCTTAAACAGCTACACAACGTGTGTGCCAAGTACACTGTATGGACCCTTATCAGCGCAGTACATTGTAGCTCGATGTAACTGAAAGAAATAATGGAAATAGAAAAATGTGTTACCTGTCAGTACTATCTTTCTCTCTCAAAATTCTAGGTGGTCCCAGTTGCCAAAAATGTAAGTTACATAGCATTTTTTTTTTGTATGTTTCCTTTAGGAAATGTAAAAGTATTCATCCATAAAAAAAAAAAAAAAAATGGAGCTTGGTGCATTTCACTACTTAAAAAGCAAGCAAAATCAACAAACATTGACATTTTTTTTCCCCCCGAGGCCAACCTCAATATTGAGAGAGGTTTTTTTCTTCTGTGTTCTTTTTCCTTAGGCAAGATCTCCTACCAGAATACATGTAGTGCGAGGATTTGTGTTTTATTTTTCCTGAGTAACATATGATATCAAAAGATCTATCATTTCTGGAATGTTAAATCCATTGCAGTTATGTCGGTGACACATATGACAGAAAGTTTGGAGAATACTCGGGAGTCTTAAAAGTCAGGTATACAAATGTAGTCCTGGTCTTTTTAGACATTTTTAGCAATACATTGTATGTCATTCTTCATTGGAGGGTAGAGTTCAACTCTGTTGTTTGATCTTTTAATCCTCAGGATTACTCATTGATAATGGGGTTTTTTTCGGTGTTTTCATAAATGTCACTTTTTTTTTTTTCCATTTTTAAGATTTTATCAGCTAAAAGATAGATTTTAATGTCAATTCTCTGTGTTTTGAAATCCCAGGTAACTGCAATTGCTCCAGAAGTAAGTCCAAAATATAATGATAGCCTTTCGTGTTGTGCATTGAATCCCGCCCCCCACCCCCCAAAAAAGATCATTTATCAAGTTTGCCCAGAAAAAGTTATAGAAATTTGCATTTGCCTCGGAATTGATGTGTTTCTCCTCAGACTGCTTGTGATCCAAGCTTCAGAATGCGTTCTTTTATTGATATTATCTCTTTTTGTGATTATTAAATTCACTACTCCTGCTTGTCATTCTCTGCCGTTGTTGTCATTGTTGTTGAAGCACTTGTAAACCTTAAAGGCACGCAGACCTTCGCTTCCAGGGGACGCTGTTGTGTGGCGTGATGATCGCCGCCATCTTCATTACAAAGATCGGCAATGTAAAGTTAGTCAACTGTCAAAGTAGATCGCGGATGCGTATTGCGTGTGGTGTCTTTTGTGCAAGTTTAATAGTCATTAAAACTATTCAAAGCGCAAGTATAATACAGTGGCCACATGAAGAGATTGAACTGAGCTTGCCATTCATATCAATCAGTTTCAGCACACTGTACAAATTGGTTTTAATCAGACGTTCAGAACAAGGCTGATGCGTAAGTGTTGTAATAGCTTCACGTTATCGATCTGCACGCCATCCAACAGCGCCCTCTTGAGTCCGTGGTTCCGGTGCCTTTAAAGGCACAGTCTCGCAGTGTTGTTCTGTCACATGCTTCAGTGCACACGTCTTGTTGCATCTGTGGTTTGCACCAAGTTGTAAGGGCTGCACATGACTTGACATCATAGCAATATTTGCATTGCGTGTATCTTTTTTTTTTTTTTTCAGTGCTGTGACCATTTTTTATTTTTTGTTTCCTTATTATTGTATTTTTAAGATTTATTTATTCATTCATGTATTATTGTTTATTATTTTTTTGTCAAGGAGGTTTAGATTTCTAGTGTGTTTCCTCACCACATTCATGTTGTCTTTACTAGGTAGAGCAACATCAGTACTGAATAGTAAAACGTTTTGTTGTGTATCTGGATGGAAAATGAAGAAAGCTGTGGAATATTCCATGAGAAGTTCACCCAAATAAACTTGTGGCTTGAGTGAATGCAGCATTATTCGCAGAGCCCGTCAGTGAAAATTTGAGGAAAATCGGACAATATATTCAAAAGTTATGAATTTTTAAAGTTCTGTTGCTGCCGTCATGAAACGAAAAGACTTCAGCAGTTTGTGACGTCACAGCAGAATAACAATATGAAGAAAATACAAAAAAGAATTCCTCAAAATTTCATTTTTCTGAAAAAGCAATTAATTTACCTCTTTCAGAAAGCAGGGGAGTAATATTACCCTTCATATGTCAGTAACGAGTCAAAGGAATATGTACTTTTCCCCTTTTCCAATCACTGCATGTGTGGGGACATTCACAGTTTGTTGAAAAGGTCTGAATAAGCATGAACAGTGATATATATGGAAAATGGAACCTTTTTCCTTACAAAAATATGATTCCTTTCGTGATAATTTCGACAGATGTGATGCCTTAGGTGTTTGCAGTCTTTCATATTTTAAAGGCATTTTCAATTTTTTTGGCATTTCTGCCCTGCCAATGGCCTTTTCCCACTTTTTGATAATGAAGCGGATTCTTGCTTGAAAGCCCCAATATGATGATGGTGTGGCCAGTTTTTTTTTTTTCTTTTTTTGCAAGTGGATTTGTCAAGTTGTGATTACTAGATTTAAAATCTTGCCCTTTTGTAACTTGATTGTGTATTGATCTATGTGACAGAGTGATTTATTATTCATATCAAATGTGAAAAATGATCAATGTGGGTCGATTTACAGGTACGAAATCTTATTGATTCATTCTTGAGTGTGAGATGTCATGACTTTGTTGTGATAGATTTTCTGTTAAGGAAATCAAAACAAACCCCCAAAAATGTTTTCCACAAAGCATGCTTGTATTAAAATAGGAAATTAAGCCTATATTCTATTTCTGTACAGCAAAAGATATTTACAAAACGAAATTTTCGCAAATTGGAGCCGATGGCCTTTTCCACGGCATGAAATTTTCACAAATTGCCACTGGCATTCAATGCATTGTAGTGTAGACAAGAAGTTTCATGTGCATTTTAATTTTCTTGAACCTCGGCTCTCGCGAAATTCATAAAATTAAGATGCGCGGGAAAATTTCTGGTCCAAAATATTCAAAGGACCGCTTCCACATCACTGTATACTCTCATGACCAGAGAGCCATGTTCCTTTTTCATTTTCTCAAAAGATTTGTGATACCAAGCCTCGGCTCTAATTCACAAAGTGAAAATTTCACCCTCCCCCCCCCCCCCCCCCCGCCCCCACCCCACAAAAAACAACAGCAGAAAAGAATATATACTCAACAAAAACATAATCTTCATCTGTGCAAAAAAAAAAAAAAAAAAAAAAATGGAATATGGCTTTGTAGATTGCTTTGTTAAATGTTCTAGTTTAAAAGGTGAAAAAGCGGTCCTACATTGTATTTGCAGACTTAGGTCGGGAATAGTGAAATACGATAAAATGTAGAGGACTCCACTTTTATGGAATCCCACCTTCCTCTGATACACTGTACATGGTATGTGTTGCGTATATACATGTATTACACTTGTGTATAGCACACTTTCTTGGCTACATTGTCTTTCAAAGAAAAAAAAAATGAAAAGAATGTGAATTAATCCTTGTCTCGCACAGTCACTACCAAAATGCACAAATGGTATGGTTACTCTATTGTGTGTTTGTATCCATCACCAGAAAAATGATCACGAGGCAAAGAATATATTATGTATATATATATATATTAGCCACCTACATAATAAAGCAGATATCGTACAAAGCTGTGATCAGTCATGTGGAAAGGGAATGTACTACTGTAAAAGTGGAAATTTTCGCAGTGTAGAAATTTTTCGCGCAACCAGAAACTAGCGTGAAAATAAGAGCACACGAATATTTTTGCTCGCCACTTGTTCCAGAAGTTGATGTCTTGATTCTGCGGAATCAAAAACACGGCTGAGCGCGAAAAATTAGTCACGCGAAAATATCCATTTTTACAGTATTGCACTTTATCACATTATCAGACTTGGCATCATTCGATCCTAATGGCGGGCACTGTCGTTGCATGAAATTCTCACTAGTTTGCTGGTATTAGTCTCATAAAAACAATGCGGGATTGTGATGTCCAGCTTTATGGAGACATTATGGTTATAATAACTATATTAAGGAGACATGTGACCCTAAGGAGACATTTTGTGTCTCCGTAACGTTTTCAACTACATGTATATTATATCCCATTTAATCACATGCTTTGCTGCTGACATTGCTTATCTACACAATGTCTCCCTAAAGCTGAATCCAGAGCAATACTGTATAAGCTGTTATTTTCGCAAATTTCACGAATCACGTTTTGATTGCGAATTTCGCAGCACGCGAAAATGTCGCCATGCGCTAGGTTAATAATGCATCAATGATAGCGTCGGTGTCAATTTGCGAAAACAACATCTCGCGTAAATGGCTGTGACCTCCACATTTCGCGAAAATATCTGTACGCGAAAATAACAGCTTATACAGTACTTTATAAACATGCTGTACAATGTGTGTGTGTAAATATATTTATATATTTTTTCTCATTAATCCTCACTTGCACTGTTTCTTGTAGCCTCCACACTGGAAAAATCCCCCTCCCCACCCCCATATTTCAAGTAGATTTATCCTAAAAACTTGTATTTCATGCAATGTATAGCTATCTGAAATATGTACATGAATGTTCCATCTGCCTGTACATGGTAAGAATCATGGTACGCAAAGCAGAAATTGATTGGTTGATGTGTACTTCAGGATTGGTAGTAATCTCTGTTTAAACAGACAGAGAAGAGTGGCTCTGAAGACGCACAACTTTCAACGTCAGTCACATCAAAGAAATCAAGAAAGAAATACGAAACCGTTATTTGACTTCAGGACACTTCATGCAATTCAAAGGAAGTGAAACGTCTCTCAAAGGGACTTTCTATGAGAATATCATCCTGCACTGATTATAGCATACCGCTTGGTTGTTGTAGGGTAAAAAACTGTGGGTCTTTTATCATTTCTCAAATGGTGCTGATACAAGCTTTACAGCCGCAGCCAAGATCAGGTAATCGCCCATCTACGGTTATTCTGTTTTGTTGTGCATGTCGAGGGTTTGACGTGTGCATGAGTGAACGTAGATATGAACACATAATTCCGAGCTTACAAAGGTGGTTAAAATAATTTGCTTAATGGGTTATGTATACTTTGAGGGAGTAAATGTATCAGAATGTTTTCTTGTGTTAAAGAAAACAAGAGTTCAAATAATGTTTGTGCACAACAGAAGCAAGGTATGTTTATTTTGAGCATGTGGGCTTGATTTTTAAGCCACCTGTATGAGTTTAGATTGTGAGATGCTGTTACCACCTGCTTGTTTAAAAGGCATTTTGCCTTGTGAGCCCAGAGAAAGACATAAGGACCTCAAGATACTGTACCTCAGTGGCCATTACAGACATTACGGAGCTTTTGCAGTAGCAACGACGCCGTTGGATTGTGCAGATTTTGACAGTTGGCACAGTTATGAGCTTGACACCTGGAAATGCATAAATGCATGCAATGAGTTAATGTTTTTTATTGTTTGTTTTTTCGGGCCACCAAAAATTTGAAATTGATGATGTTGGTGTCCCCATAGGGCCACCTCAAAAAAAAAGTTTGTGTGGATGCCTGCCATAGAGATGCTATGTATTACACACCAGTACCTCCCCGACTGTCCGATTGAACCTCCCTAAATTTGATGTGTTAAGGTTGGCAGCCCTGTATGTAGGGAGAAAAGTCTTCAAGATGCCCATCAATGGCATTGTTCAATACCACCATCGGGAATATATGTACGTTTGTAGGTTCACCTGTTGCTTTGTTATCAAGACGCCTGACATCCCCCTGAAAAAAACACAAAAAAGCACACACACAAAAAAAAAAAAACAGTACTAAAGCAGAAATCAGAATCATCAACGGTACTGGAGCCAGCATCATGTATTATATCTGCTTTCGTAGGTTCACATGTTGCTTCTGTATCAAACTGTCTAGCATCCCCCCCCCCAAAAAAAAAAAAAAAAAGATGAAAAAGATAGAGGAGAAAGACAGCTATGATAATAGCTGTACATATTTTGAATGTTGTCATTTTTTCCATGCTTCAATACCTACATGTGCACATGGGCATATTTTGATGTAAACATGTACATTGCTGCCCCTCCCCCCCCCCCCCCATTGTTACTCCAATGAAGCGGGATACCAGATAACTCTCTTTCAATTTTTGTGGTAGATCAAATTAAGAGGTGAATTTCAGAAGAATGGTCAGACATCAGTTTGTGCATGATGTTTTTCTGAACCAGGCACCAGTATACTTGAAAACTGCATTGATTTTGATTGGGATGACTGTATTGTCTGCGATGCTCTCGAAGACTGAAAAGTTGAATTGATTGGTTTATATTTTACTAGGAACATTGTAATGTATAATGCATATCAAAGTATGAAGGATAGTATAGTATATGAATAAATTATAGTAAGTAAATTTCAGTTAGCCTTCATTTCATTGACGTGTTCGAATATCAAAATATAACGTACTATGTGCAAAAATTAAGTACCCAGCAAACAAATAAGCTTATCGCATTCTTGAATTACACACTACACAATGGACACATTCCTAACTTTAATAATGCACATACTCTAGTCTCACTTCCAGACAGTCACTGTATATATTATTTGGTTCTAATTTACAGTTTGATGAGCACGGGCCGTTCAACGAACTGGAACAGCTGGAGAAGAAACCGGCCCACATGGCCGTCTTTCTCCATTACCTGATCTCAAATAACGACCCTTCAAGTTTGGTGAGGTCCCATCTTTTGTGTTATGTTATCTTATTATGTGAGGTCCCTGTTACCTTGTGGATTCACGCTCAAGTCAAACTTGTCTAACATTCTGTAGCGTTGCCAACTGTAACTTTTGTGCGTTTTTTTTTTTTTTCAACTTGAAATGAAAATATTGTTTTCCAAAAATTGTACTATTACAGTGCTGATCGCGTCAAACTTACGGACGCGTTACCTACATTGTATAAAACACGTAGTTACAGGAGAGGAAAAGACCTTTTTTTTCCCCACCAGAAACATGCCTTTCAACCGTTAGGACAGGCCTTTCAACCGTTAGAACACTATTATGCAGTTTTTGAGGCCAACATCCCTGCTTTTCCCATTGAACCCTTTTTGTGCCTCTATCACATGGTAAGACTGCTACATGTACATCATTCATTATTGGTATGACTAGTATCTGTTCTCTGCTAAACCTTATCTCCTGCCCATTACCCTTGCCCCGGCAGTTCTTCTACCTAGTAACGGATTCCTACGCCAGCGGTAACCTGAAGGAGATGAAGAAATGGGCTTACGACATTTTCTCCACGTTCATGGGGAGGCAAGGGGTGAGTAGTGGTTTCCAGGGAGACATGAATCTCTTTTGCTTGTATCCATGGCGATATTGTTGTCTGTTGCATATATTTTGCTGTTGTTAATTTTTGTTGTTTGGCAATAAAGTGATGCATTTGTTTTTACTGCGTATGAACATAACCAATTAGTGGAGTTAGATTGTAATGTACTTTGTATTTTGGATAACAAGTAAGGCATACTACTAGTCGTCATTGGTGGAAATATGCCAGGTGTAAGTTATTTACCAGAAGTGTGTTGCACTGTCCAAGCTGCAGAGTCCACAAGTGTATACATGTTCTTGCTTGGTCTGTGGATCCCACTGACTTTGAACTGTAAATTTAGGCAGCCCTGGACTGCAGTATGCTAATGTAATTCTGATGTGCAGTATGCTTCTGTTTACTCTCTTGCATTTGGTTGGTTCTATACATCTTCTGACATGCAATCACCACATTTTACCACAATATTGCCACCATATTAACACCATATTACCACCATTTCACTTTTTTTTTTCTCTCTCTCTATTACAGCCACTTCGTATTCAAGTATCGGACAATGTTGTGGCTAGCGTGGGTAAGAAACAACTTAACATGCACGTAGTGCTCCATAGTTTATCAAGTCGCAATCACTACATATTTGAAGTCTGCTGTATTAACCCATCGAGCCCTGGAGTGATATTGTTGCAGAAGTTGTTATCATGTCCTCGTATCAAATTGGCAACACTGAATTTTACTTTGATATCCCATTTTTGAAAAAAAAATGATTCTATTGAACTGCATTAATTAAATCTGCAAAGAGATTAGAATAGAAATTGCCTTTTTGAGACCAACACTAATCTCATATTTTTGTTATGTTGCCAATTTAGGGATCTCTGATGTTATTATTTATTACCTTTTTTTCAGCATTTGCAAGACAATACAAATGATAACAGATAAACAAAACAAGCAAAATAGGAGGCATACAAGATGTCAGGCTTTTCCTGGTGTTCTTCCCTAAGTTGTTGGGTTGCAAAAAAGCAATCAAAATAACTTACTGATCTCTTATAGATTTAACAATTATCAGAAGTTTTTCATAATCCTGAATCCAGAATAAAGAAAGGCTTATTAATACCACTTAGAGCTCAAATGCATGAGGAGTAAGCATTCAGGGAATGAAGAACTGGTATTAGATGACGAAAAGGCTGTGACAGAAGGCTAAAACAGTTGTAACAAAATAATTGTTGTTAACAAAACAAAGGTTCAGGTCCCATAATCATTATCTGTGTGTATCTTTATACGTTGTATGTCTAACTTTGTCGGCCATAATGAAATTTCGGCATACGAAAGAAAACTGCTGATCTGGTCTCGTGGGCTTTGTTCAAATGGGAGTCGCCTGTATTGCGTTCCGGTTTTCTCTGACCCCCAGAACACACCATCAACAGTCAGATCAACAATGAGGAGGCAATGCGCAACGTCTTCCATCCCGCTCGCATGGACGCCAAGGAGGAGGTGGAGGATTTCCTGACCGAGTTTCGCCGACAGAGGGCGCTGGGGCTTGGCTCGATCTTCGGCGACCAGCTGCTGACCAACGATGACATGGACCGCGCCCGCGAGCTGAAGATCGTGGAGTCCACGCTGCTGCCCCACCTGGAGCGGCTGACGACGTAAGCTCACAATAAGGGAGTGTTCCCGCGTTTGTTTAGATCAACCCAGTAGCTGATCGGATGCGGTTGAAATGATTGAAGGCCTTTTATTGAAAAAAGATAAAATTGCCTGATCTGAATCTAAACCTGCTGACTACTAATTTTATTGGCTTACCACAGTCAAGGGCTGTAGTGAGCAGTTGTGATGGTATTCCGTCCACAAATCGTTGTGTGTTTTTGCCAAACTGATCATCTGTTTGTCGTTTTCTGTCAGGTTTGATTGTCGGATTTTTGCCATGTGTGACAGGAATCATCCTTGTTCACAGCAGATTTACAAATGGTTTAGGGGGCCTGGGGCAGGGCCCATAGGGCGGAAGAAAAAAATGGGTATGTTTTAAAGATCTCCAATTTTGATGAAATCTCTCCCATTGTATATGTTTGACGTCATCTGATTTTACCTTGTTCATGATGGTCAAAAAGACCAAATGGTGGAATTGCATGTTGGGGAAGAGTTTAACTCGTTGAAGTTTTTGCCCTGAGTATACTTGGGCAGGTGTCTATGAGAAACGATTGTTGTAATAAAAGCTTGTCCTTTTTATTAAACAGGCTTAACAAGCCACTGTTTTATCTTCCAGCTCCATTTAAATCTTGCCCCCTTTTTTTCTACCAATCCCAGGCTAGAGGCGGAGAAGGAACCAAAGAACCAGGCCCTTGCCGCCGCCATCACGACCTTCATGAAGCAGGTCGGGGTCAAAGTTCAAAACAGTGCCTTAGAGAGAGCACCCAGCTTCATGAACAAGGACCGTAGGAACATGCTCTCCAAGTTCAACAGGCCGAGCAAAAAGGTTCGTCTTCGCAACGCGCAGCAAATTCTCGTGAAAGTTTGTGAGAAAAACATGAAGAAAGAATTGGTATATTCGGCTCAGTCTTTCATGGTGTCTTTGCGTATGATGTAATTGCCCCGTCACTGTACAGGCATGCTAACCTGGAAACATTAAACTGCACATTACTTGAATATGAGACCATTCTGAAGCAAATAATTTTCACACAACAATAGATATATAATGTACTCTTAAATGAATCCCACAAGGATTGGAGCAATCATCCCCCAGCATTCCCACTGATCAGTTACTAGCCATCCCCTTTAACCCTATTAAGCCCAAGCTATTTTGACCCTTCCCAGGCCCAAGGGGGGGGGGGGCACATTGTGCCCCCCTTTATAACTTTGTTATTGTTTCATGTTTCATCGTCATATTTGGCATATGGGTAGAGCAACTCATACCCTACATGACCGCATACTTGAATTTGTTCAAGGTCACCCATAGAGGGCGCTATTTACCAAAATATAAAGAAATACATAGGAAATATGCTAAAAACATGATTTTTCTGTATAATTTCTTTATCCCCAGTATATATGTTTTATCATAAACCAATATTTTTCATATTTGCCACAAATGATGTGCAAGTCAAAGCTCATTATTTGTTATGGTTAAAATTTCTCAAGGTCACCACATGGGGGCACTATTCATAACAAAATAAAGAAATACATTATGAGACCTGTGATGTATTGTTTGAGATAGGTACATGCATAGTAATCATATTTCATATTCCGATAATTTTGGAATTTTAAGTTTGCAGGTTGATTATGTGATAAACAAATGATATTAGAGGTATAACTTGGATGAACGAATCAAAATGACACAAAATAGAACGGCAATCTTTGTAAAATACTGTTATTTTCAAGTATCTCTATTATATCTATTGTTTTATGCCGTTGGCACAGAAAAACAAAGGAAATAATAGGAAAAACATTTCAGGGCCATAATTACTTCACATTTTGCTTCTTCAGCAAATTTCAGCCAAGAAATGCCCATTTCATACATTATAATAATGTAAACTGGAATTGGAACAGAAAAATACGCAAAAATCTGATTGACATTGTTGTCAGTTTATGGTTGCCATGGCAACCAGCAATATCAAATATAGTTAAATTATATATCAAAACGTTCGGAATAAGATTTTAGGAAAAGTCACCAAATTTGGTTAAAATTGGATAAAAGGCGAAGGAGTGGCGAATGAAAATCTGGTAGGGGGGGCACAATGTGCCCGCCCCCCCCCCCCCTTTGGCTTTATAGGGTTAAACTGGCTGAGGGAAGATAAGTGAAATGAATGTGCTTTAGTAGCCATAGATCAGTGTTTCAAATAACCATAAAACATGTTTTATCCACAATGACTGTGGGCAATTTGTTAAATCTGTTGCAATGAAAAACAGCGTGAAACAAGAATCGTTAATGTGAATAAAAATCAGCTCCATGTTCTTACCTGTCTGTGGTATATTTATGTTCAGCTGGAATACACATGAAACAGCCACAATTCACCTGTGACAGCTCCTGAAAGTATACAGGTTTCGATAGATCGGATCATATCTCTATAGCAATTAGGCACTTGTGTTCTGTGCGTTCAAGTTTTGCTCTGTAAGCGCTGATACTGATGTGTGCACATTCTAGCTACATGCGTACAAATTGTACGTCTTTTGAATAATATTGAGATTCCATGTCGATCGGTTTAATACTGAGGTGTGTTGTTGTTGGCAAAAGATGTCTACTTCGATCGTTCGATTGAAAGAATCAGTTGATCGACTATTTATTTCAAGCCATTTTTGTTTTTGTATGCTCTCTAAAATTTACATTTAAATCCCACTGAATGAAAATCGAATTGACAAAAAATTCATATATTTTGCAGAGGGCATGACTCAAGTACATTCTACAAATATAGCAAACATGATACTCAGGGTAATGGAACACCTTCAACATTTCATCTTGTATTTTTTTCCCCCTCTCTGGTGCCGTGCAGCACAACATGAAGGGCCATCAGTTTGTGGAGATCCAGTGCTTGAACACCACGTTCTGTCAGCAGTGCAACGGTCCTCTCTGGGGCATCGGTTACCAGGGATACCAATGTACCAGTGAGTAATGGTTCCTCCTCGCCCCGCAACTGCGGGTTCCTTCTAACCCCCGCAGCCGCAAATTAACGTGTTATGTCTTTTTTCGTCGCCTTCCAGGACATCCGAGATTTTTATTTTACGTTTTGAAGTGTTGATATTTTCCCCCCCAGTTCCTGTCCCATTAATTGAATCATTTTCAAAGATGACGCTATTTTACAAGTTATAGAGAACATTCTTCCTCTAACTGCAGTCAAGCTGTGTAATGATACATATTGTACATGGTGGTTGTTTTTTGAGGTATCAAACATTTTGTGAAGATACATTGTTTTGCCGGCTTACTCTGCCTGATATACCTTGCGTAATTGGGGCAAAACAGTGTATATTTTTAGGTGCTTACATGCAGCTGTGCTGTATTTTGGCAAAAACAACATGTAAGTCATTAAACAAGCACCACACATCTGCAATGAGAATTGGCAAAGCAATGTTAGTCTACATAAGAATATGTTGTTTTGCCAAATCATTCGGATGAAAATGAGAGAGTTAGTGAAATTAAGATTGACTCTTTTCAGAGTGAAGATCAATAACAGAGCAAAAATGTTGATAGATTTGAAAAAGGTAGAGGACTGAGGTCACTGAACTTTCTATAGTTAAAGGGAAACATTCCCCAGAAGAGAACATGTATGTGAATGCAGTTGTGAAGTGTCGCTGTTCAGGGGGATTCCTATCATAATGAAGTCCCATGGACTGGTAGTTTTCTTTCTTTCATCATATCAAAGTTTCCTAAAGCCAAACAATTGAGTGTAAAGATATTATGGAGAACGATTTTTGGATGTGAAATTTTTACTTCATTGTACCAGAGAGTTCAGTTATAACCATGTTTGTTTTTGTACGGGAGTGCAGTGTTTTTTCAGTGACTGCAAATCATCTTCTTCTTTTTTTTCAGACTGCGAGTTCACCGTCCACAGGACTGGTCTGTGCCTGGAGCAGATCACGCGGGAGTGCTCCAAGAAGAAAAGCAAGAAGCCGCGAGGTGGTCCAAGTGAGTTCAAAGGTCAAATAACCACAGGAACTGAGAGTAAAAAACGTTTGTAGTTGGACTAGTAAGTCATTGAAGTTGGACCTGACAAAAAGAAGTTGTGGAATTTTAAAGCTTCTCATCTACCGACAGTAAGAATATTATTACTGGAATTATAATCACTGTTATTGACTACTTTGAAGGATTTTTATCTCTTACTTTCAGCGTCATTATCGCTAACACTGTTTTTATGCCTCCGCCACAAGGTGGTGCCAGAGGCATTATTGATTATGTTATCATCGTTACATGTATATTATTATTTGTTGATTGTTATAACCTTTCGTGTTAGGACAGCTGTCTTTCGAATATGTTTCTTTAAATGGTCGAACTTATAGAATATGTGTATTGGAAAAAAAAAAAAAACCACACAAACATTTTTTTTTGCTTCCCCGAGAAATAATGTTCTAAAGTTGCATGAAAATTTTAGCTGTTTGGCTGTAAGTGCTGCATGTGTATTAAGAGAGACTAAAATCCAGTTGGAAATGATTAACTCTATTTCTTTTCAACCTGCTGTTTGTTTTGTGTTTGCGTTTCGTGTGCAGTTCCAATCAACCCAACACCACCACCCATCTACCAGATGAAGTCAACTAATGAAGACCTCTGTAAGTATATACTAGAAGATGTTGCCATGACAACAGTGAAGGAAATTCCAATGATATGTAATAGAAATTCCAGTGATATGTAATAATTTGTTTTGATTGTACTTTCAAATACAGCACACCCATGATCTTAAGTATATTGAGAAAAACATTGGTGAACATGAGTGAGCAACTGCTCTTTATTCTTCTTTCCTTTTTTTTGGGGGGGGGGGGAGGGGGAATGAGATGGGGCTTATACAATGTATTTGCAGGATGGGGTAGTTGATTTCTTTGGGAGGATTGGTTCGGGTATCTTTAGCTGGTGCTTCAGCGTCTTCTGTGCTCAAAGCCGGAAGGGCACTATCGCAGCACACGGATGGCATGTGCCCAATGACTGACCATTTGCAGAATCGAGAGGATGATGCAATACAAGAAGATGAGAGCGTATGGATGACATCAGTGATGCGAGATCCTCCGGTCATGCTGAGGGACGTCACTCACCAGGCGCTATAAACTCCTTCTGCCAAGCTTGACTGAATCTAACGTTAACCTCTACACACACACTTTACTTCTTTCCCGGCGGTCTTTACAAATTGTATTTCTGATTCCAAGTCATACAAACAAAATGTACACAATCACTTTGACTTTGTTAACAAAATAAAGCAGACAAGTCATGCATTATGACAATTTTTGGAATGAATCAAAATTACTGCAAAAGTGGATATTTTTATACGAAGAAGCTTTTGTGGTCGGCCGGATAAGACGAATTTCCCATGTTTTGAATTCCATCGAATGAGGACACTAGCTATAGGAACGTATGGCATGCAAAAACATTTGCATGATTTTATTTTTGCACTAGCTTCTGGTTGCGTGAAAAACACGATAATTTCCACTTTTACAGTATGCTAAAAAATAGAATAGCCGAAAATATATTGCATACTTTTTCAACCACACACATATACATGCTTACATCTACACATACAGACATCGGTTATAGCTGATTATGACTGAAGAATAGGGACAATGAAAGCGGAGGAAGAGAAATGGATCGACAGATGGAAAGAGAAGGCAAGAATGGAGTATAGAGAAGACAGAGAGGGAGCGAGCGAAGGATAGAGAAAGATGAGCAAAGAGATGTCCTCTATTTACAGTATGATGAATGTGCCTCTGTTCAGTGTTTTTTAAATGTAACAAACAGAAAATGCTATTGTTCCTTTATGACACATTTTTCTGAGATTTTGTCTCTAGTTCTTTGCTTAGATGCAAAATTTGATGTGATGAATAAGTGCAATAATGAGGTATGGTAAAATGATTTGAGGACAGTGGCATCACTGTTTTTTATCTAGTGGTAATTTGTGGTTGGTTTCATTTCTGACCCCCCACCCCTGAAAAAAAGTAGCTAGTCTTTGATATCCAGACATATTCATTTATATGTAGTGTTTGGATTATAGGCACAAAAGCCTGTTTGTCGATAACACAACTGTTCCAATATCTATCAACTCTAAGCTGTCTCTCTTTCTGACGAAAATTAAACAATACTGCCAGCATAAATCTTCATATTTCCATCATCAAGTATGAAGGTATTATTTAGGCCAGACGTGTGCAATTTTGATTCATATGTAGGATTAAGACGTTACTATGCCAGAACAACGTGAAAAAGGCAAAACTGTGGTCCAGTTGTATTTTCGGATATATTTCATAATTTGCAGTATCCCCCTCCCTCCACCCATGATTTGCTTTGAAAACTTGAGTGTTTTTCCCAATCAAACCATCACAGAGTTGGTAGTGTGAGGAGTGGAGATTGCTGATGTTGTTTGTGTGAGAAATCGTTAGAGCGCCACCTGGTGTTGGAGATGCATACATGTATGAGGTCGTTATGATGTCCTGTATGGCTGCCAACCGCTCAGCTGCCAGCAAGTTAGTGCATGGCCAATTTGTATTGATTACACTTCTCAGAATTGCAGGCTGTTTACCCCCCCCCCCCCTTCCCCCCACCAAAGGCACATCTAGTCACAGAGGTTTGAGTTTGTGTGTGTTACAGAAAGCCCAAAGAGTTGATAATAGCAATGAATTAGTGATAATAATGGCAATGTTAATGATTATTTTGATAGTACTGATAATACCAATGATAAGGATGAGAATCATAGTAATTATGATTATACTGAAGAAAATAATGATAATAGTAATAATAATGATGAAAATTATAATGGTAATGATGATAACAAAAATTATAATTACAAAAAGTGATATCATGATATTGATGAAAATAATATGGAAAATTATGATGATAATGACATTGATAATAGTCATGATCTTATGATTTTTCAGGAGAGCAAAAATATGATTGCGATAATGGCAGGAATAATGCACATTCCTTTTTTTTTTTATATTCAGAAATCACATCAATCTAATCATTGCAAGAGCTTGAGGTGTATGGGATCAAAAATTGTGAATATCTTGTCTAAATGATCACATTTTGAATTTGACTAAAAAATTCATTTTCGAATTTGTAGAGAGTGTATCGTATGATTTTGCAGTATGTGTGTGTGTATTGTGTATGTATGTTTCTGTGTCTTTTTGTTTGTGTGTGTGTATGTGTGCCTGTCTATTTGTCTGTCTGTTTAATGTGTGTGCTAGACATAGTATGCAAAGTTGTGATGTTGTGGTGGTGGCGAGTTTTGAGGTTTGCTGGCAACATGTGTGTTGCCAGCACACATTCTGATAAAGATAATCATACTGATAAAGATTGGGGGGGGGGGGGGAGGTAGAGGTTAATACAGTTATCCTGAAATCTTCTGAATTTTGGGCAGTGGTTAAGAACGGAGACAGCACACTTGGCTGAAAGACGCTGTTTTTAATGTGTGGTATTCTACCAGGCCTTGTAACGAGCGCCGATCACACTGTCTGCCGCGTGGAGGCTGCCCGTGAATGTTTTCTGGGAGTCGGCATTTGATCTGGGCATTTTGTATCGAATGCATGTGGCGTGTTGTCTACATGAACGAAACGAGAAGGTGTATTCCACACCGGATCGTTTACCTGCACATGCAGGTACGTGTGTACATACAGTGTACATTCACGCAGCAGCAACGTGCTGGAGTGTGTAGGGGGGGGGGGGTGGGGATGGCATGGAGTGGGGGTTCGACTGCGAGAGATTACAGAGAGAAGAAAAGAGCGAAGGAAGTAGAGAAAGAAGGAAACGAGAGATGGAAACTTGAGTCGACTGAGAGGTGAGAAAGGTGAGTGGAGAGAGACAGATGGATATCACTAGTTCGGAAAGACGCGGAAGTTTGGAGTCTGCCGCAGAAACGGTCGTGAAGATGCATCTGTGAGTCGCGCAGACGTGATTTCCGGCTGTTTTCAAGGAAGACAGCGAAAGTGGCCATGTCAGGGTTGTTGTTTTTTTTTTCTTTCCCATGTAGTCAAAAGATGACAAATAGTTGGAAGATGTCGATGATCAGGGCCAGTGTCGGGACTGGACATAGAGAAAAGAAACTGAGCTACAGTGAACGATATGACAGCCATCTCATATATACAATACATCCTATATCTGTGAATAAAGATTTGTGATAGAGTTTTGAAACTTGACTTGATTATTTTAACAAAAAAAATATCCCCCCCCCAAAAAAAAACCCAACAACAACAACAAAAACAAAAACAAACAAGACTGGGAATATGAAAAGGACTTTGGGAGAAATTAAGGAAAGATACAGGAAATTTGTAACTGCCTGCCGCCAAAACATCAGTAAGTTACACCCTTCGATTCTGAGTAGTCCGATTAATCCTGAAATGTTTTGTCAGTTCAACTCCCAACTCCCGGAATAAGTAAGCGCTTTGTTGAATGACGCATGGTGTCATCAACAAGACCGTCTCATACATTCATTTGTACAATAGATGTAGAAAGCCGTTTCTCTCCGGAAGAAGTGCGAACAATGAATCTCATTTCAACAACTCTCGGTGGCTCTGTGGTGGGCAGTCGGTCGCAAGTCGAGATGACAAGACAGAAATATGATGTAGTGATAGAGTGAAAGAACAAAGTTGAATGAAAACTGGACAGATGGAGAGATAGAAAGAAGGAAAGAATTGGTCAGGGACGTAAAAGGAGTGAAAGAGGAAAGGAGACGTCAGTGGAAGGAGGAAAGGGGAGAGAGAGAGAGCGGACTTGCTCAAATGTGCATGTAGATCTGAAAGTGAGAGTACCATTAACTTTTCGCTGGCTCTCTTTACGTTACATGAGCATCCTTGTGCGCCGGGCCACCACAATGCACACTCGACACTTAACATCTCAGCAGCCAGATGTCATTGCATGTGTCAAAAATACGAGCCATATGCCGGAGCGGGGTCATAATAACCAGGAAATTGAGACGGGATTAGCGTTATTGACGGCCGACACTTGTGGAATTCAGAAGCAAAACATTTCATGGTGGCATTGCATTGTGCTATCTTGTTGTTTGGATTCATTGGAATTCTTTAATTGTCTTCTTTTTTTTTTGGTATGGCTCATTCTCCAAATTGAAGCAAAGCAGGGAATCAAACTTTGAGTGGATCTAACAACATTGTTAGGTGTGGTGTGAACTTCAATGGTAACGACGACAGAACGTACATGTACTCCTAATGGAGAAAAAGAGAAATCTCCTTCCATGTTTTGTGGGCGGTCATTTCAAATCATCGGATTCTTTTCGTGGGAATTATTCACTCTTAGCAGTTCTGATGTCTCTCTGTTGCGCCGTGAGAAGACAGGAATTCACACAGAAAATAATGCGTGGATTTGTAGCTGCAGTTTAACGGGTTTGTGGTGTGTTATGGACATCGCCGGCCAACATTTAAATTTGGAACAGTTTTGCATGGAACCAGCTGTTTATATTCCAACTTCTATTTCCTTTTTTTCTTTCAGTGAGCGTTCGTGTGATTTTGTCCCAGATATGAGCATCAGCCTTGGCAATAGTGTTTAACCCATGTCCTTGCAAATGTTGCAAAGGGTATTTCAGAGTTCAGCAGCGTTTTTTGGGATGATTGGATTTGACAGGCGAGCCGTGGATACCATTGGTACACGCATCCCAGCAGATGATCTGTTGCCGGGAAACAAAGATTGTTAGGATTGCCTGGAGAAAACTGTAAATTCTCGGCCGAGGGGTGTAGAAAAAAGGAAAGGGGAATTGAGGTACCCCTTCCCCTTGGGGCGCCTATAGCATGGTGAAAAGTTTGGTGGGGGAATTCATCCCTTAGGGCTCCACAGTATCTGACGTCACATCAGATTGGGAGGGCATTGTACTTTTTATCTGTGTCTCTTGTCCTGCGTTGCCAATTTGACGATAATGATGCACCGATTTTCTCCCCGTCTGATTCGGCACTCCATCATCAACTCAGCTCATTTGAAGCAAGAAGCGAATAATGGTAGGAACTGCCAATTTTACAACTTTCCCCGCGTTAAAATCGCGATAATCCACTTATTTTACCCGCCATGCATGTTGCTTTTCTTTGCATTGCATAGTTGAGCCTTGTATCGAGTTAATCCCCATTTTTGGTTTCCTGTTATCGATCTGCAGTACAGTAACATTTTCTTTTGATTTTCTGCATGTATTTGATTCTAAACAGCTGTAGGAGATTAGTCAGTTATGTTCATTATAATATATCTCACACATATATTTACTTTGATGCACATAAAAGATACTGAGAATGGTTTCTTTCATTTTATATTCAGCTACGTAGCATATCATAAACTATTAAACTGTCAATATCTATATCTCACTGTCATATATTATATAGAACGTAACAATACTTTCACAACAGCAACTGCCACTTATTAGAGATCTAGTCTCTTTTCAGACCCTCCTTTCTCTTTTCATTTTCATATTGCAGACTGTCAGTCTGTCTGCAAATTGTTGATTATTAAACATTTTAGTACCTTGTTGGAAAGAGAAGAAAGAGAATAACCATAACAAAAGTTAACAAATAAGCTAGTGTAAATTTCGTGATTTCTCTGATAATCCCTCCTCAAAAACAGAAAGAAGAAAGAGGAAAGACAAGAAACTAACAGTAACTCTTTGTGTGCAGCTGATGAATGCGTCTTTCAGTTATTTTCGACTTTGCATGACGTGCACGTACGTTTTGGAGCTCGAAGATTATTTTCGTTTCGCATCAAGGCTGATGAATGACAATTGAGATTGCATTTTGCGTTCCAAGTTACGTTGTGCATATTATTATACTTGATATATTGTCATGAATGAAATATGTTTTTAATGAATTGT
Organism: Diadema setosum; assembly: GCF_964275005.1. Classification (NCBI taxonomy): domain Eukaryota; kingdom Metazoa; phylum Echinodermata; class Echinoidea; order Diadematoida; family Diadematidae; genus Diadema; species Diadema setosum. The sequence goes on from NC_092690.1 coordinate 9,231,138, forward strand.
ATTTAACCTGTGTATTAGCCACACTGTGTTTTGCTGCACCGTTACGACACAGTAGCAGCAAAAGTTTTGGCAATGAAATGAGAGTGTATGCCCATAAGGGACCACTCCAATAGTACATTGTATGTTTTGGTAGCAGAACTGCCAAAGATAGGATTCTGGAATATTTTTGCCTTCGTAGCAAATGATATTGCTAAATTTGAAAGGCGTAGAGTAACCAGCCCCTTTCCCCTTTCCGTTAAGCTCCTTAGTGCTCCATGTGCAGGATAGCTCTCAACTGCTATAACTATTTCTGAACTAACACTGAATGTAATGAGAAAGAAACCTGATGATGTAATTGTCGGTGTCGTAACTATCATCATTTATCGTTCTCATTATTCTTTTCTTTTTTTTCATTATCTTGACCAAATTTGACAAAAACATGGAATGTGGTTAATGCAACGGTATGCCGATGACTCTTGTTGTGATATGGCTGGAGTTTTTGCTGACTAATTATTAAAATTGACTCAGTATCTTACAGGGACTGAAGAACAAGACAAATCAAAACAAAACAAAGAAATCATTTTTTTTTTTCATAGTTTGTCAGTGACAAATGTTTGACTAATTTTCTACACTCTATTTCTACAAAGATCATAACTTTAATAACTACTTTTAGAAGTGTAGATAGATTTCTCTCTCACTCCTCTCTCCCACCTTCTACATTTAATCTCCTGTTATTTTATTCCGATGATGTGTATGACAAGGTCACTTTTTTTTTTTAATCAGCCCTAGCTATGGCTAAAAGGGCAGTCCATCCCATGAGTGAGAAGTGATATATAGATCAATTCTAAAGAAATGATGCAATGTGTACTAAAGCATGTTTTTGCAACTAAGAAAAAAAGGAAGAAGAAGAAGAAGAAGAAGAAGAAGAAGTTGTCAAGTGCGGAAAAGAGAAGAGGGCTGCTATCATTCTGCCTGAATCTCCCTTAAAGTCAACTAATATTTTAACTAATATTTTTCAAAACCTTGACAGAAGACTAAGGGAGTGTCCCTGATTTGGATATTGATTGTCATGTCTTAATGGGATGCATGTAATAAACAAGTTTCTCCCCAATAGCTGTTCTAGTCAATCTCCCTGACTTTCTTTTGCGAAAGTTTGGCAACCCCTAAAGTTTATGCCGACACATTGTACATTTAAGATGGATCAACACACTCTAAAACGAAAGTTCTTGCATGAAAATGTTTGCGATTGTTGTTGACGAGGATTCAAACTGGCCAACTATGACGTAATACATAGGGTGTAATTGAGTACTGAACCGTGTTAATTGGATGCGATGTGTATTGCCACGGCCTGCACACAGATAAAAACAACACACCAAATGCAAGCAAAAATATAAAAAGTGCTGGTACACACTAATCTGGGATTACTGCCTTCTAGTGCAAGTCAAGCCCTGTGTCCCTGTGTTAGATTTGTGAGCTTCTGATTGAATGTGAAGCAACGAAATAATGCAGACTCCACTGGGCCATTTATACAGATAGACTAAGAAATCGGCATGATATACAATCTATGTGTAATGAATTATGCAGTGATGCCAGTACTGGCCGTGTATGCAAATTAGATGAGGTAGTGATGATGTCATGACTTCCCAAGTCTCCCATTGGCCAGCAGGCAAATCTACAAGCTACAGTTAATAATGATATACATAGTAAAAGATATCAAAATGTATCTTCCCGTAAACTGAGTGTGACTCGCATGTTTCTGTGCTACTAATATGAATAAGAAAAGACATTGGAATGCACCTTTTTATAGAATGATGAGCATGTCCGGCATGTTTCCATGCAATGTATTTTGTTAGTCATATTAGTAACATGTTCAACCTAGGGGAAGCTGCAATCCAACGTCTCTTGTAAATCGTATCAATACAATGACTGACGGATGATGCAACTGACGGAATCTTGCTTTGGAAGCTTTCTTTGTCGGCAAATCCAAGTACATCATTTGAAGAAAGCTAGCAGAAAGATTACTAAAAGTATGGCACATACCATGGTATGTCTTCTGCCAACTTCAGTAAGTCTTCAAGTCGCAGCAAGAGGGTATACAGTCGCCCTGATTTGTTAGTTGATTTTCACCTATCGAGACACATGTAACACTCAAGTGTCTTTGTGATTGCTCTTTGGCATCTCCCCAATTCTCGCTATCGCCAATGACGTAAAAAGTACCCGGATGTGGCTTTTTCGTCAAGATTTAGTGCACTTGGTAGCAAGGGCACTTCCGGCGCGGAGCATAATTTGCACAACGCTAGCGTGCGCGTACGTGTACCTTACCTATAGCGCCGCGCCGACCACGGTAGTACAGTAGGCGGCTGTACCGCCCGAGCCAGCGAGTGATGGCCAGGCCTGTCATACTCGTACACTGTAGTCGAGTCCCCGCCGGCGGCCGGCCTTGCATTAGCATGCACCACTGCACGCATGCAGCGCATACGCTAACACATACCGGTACAGCGTACTGCTTGATCATGCGATCGATGTGCACATCACAGATCAGTCATCTCTGCATACGCTGAAAATATGCTGGAAAATAATCACCCACCTGGATATCGTCATAGAATGCCCATCTTTTTTTATTTGTTCTCTCTCGAAATGTCGCGAACACAATCGGGAACGAACAGTGACCTCGTACTTATCCTGTCTCCGAAGCAACTTCTTTCCAAGTAAGTACATGTACGTACAATGTACGGTAGGCACTAGGCCTACTACTGTACCTACTGCAATGCTACTACCACTACTAGTAAGTCTAGTCGCGCGTGCACGTACTGCGCTGTAGAGTCACCCGCAAACTTCACCCACGCGGCCACGTCACGTCTCCCATGCCAGTAAGGGTCCTATTTCTGCAGAGTTTTTTCATTTATTGTCGTGCGAACAACACATGGCAGCTTCGCAGCAACAACCAATAGTCGTATTAACAGCAATTTCTTAAGAATGGAGAAATTTCAAATCATATTAAAGCTGTAATTCAAGTCGAGAAAACCGGAAGTACACGTAGAATACAGTCGGTTGTGTGTGTAAATAGCATTAGTCATGTATCACGCGCGTACGAACGGAAGTGATTTTGCTACCGGACTATCCCATAATGCACCGTAAATGACGCTTAAATCAACATCCGGGTACTTTTTACGTCATTGGCGATAGCGAGAATTTAGTTGTGTGAATATTTGGCATCCCCATGGTAAAGAAAAAAGGATAGTGTATTTGAGGCTAGAAATTGAGAATTTCGGTTTTGCATAATCATTGAAGTTGACAGATGAAAGCAATAGAATGAAAGAGATCAAGGAAAAATCATATGTACATCTACATGCTGGTACATGTACTTAGAAGAGAGTGCGTTTATGGGAAAAGTATATTATCACAGTGTTAAATGTACATACATAGACTTGTCTATAGAGCCCATTCAAAACTGATTGTTATAGACAGTTGAAGACAACTGCTGTTTTGACCGTGTAATTTGCAAATATTCTGGCCACTTCCAGCTCAACTCACCCACGGCCAGGTCAACCAGATGGTGGGCCGCTTCGACCTGACGGACCCCTCCAAGACCAAGCAGCCGGAGGGCATGGTCTCGCCCCTACCGCCGGAGACGGGCCCACCCAGCACCGAGTTCCGCCCCCTGGAGACAGAGAGCAAGCGAAGCAAGGTGCACCGAACAGGAAGCCTCAAGTCGAAGGTGGGTCGCGAAAGACGGCGGAAGACGCTTCTTCCGTCTCATACAAAACATGCCAAAATTTAGCATGGATGTTTTATTTAGTGATTTGCTTATTTGTTTGTCGAATATAATTAACAGGATAATGCCATCAGTGGTAGTACTCTGTTTTTTTGGGGACACTGTATCACAATATAACATAGCAGTAACATGAATAGGAAGTACACTGTTTTTCTTGGGGACCCTGTATCACAATATAGCATAAGCAGTAACATGAATAGGAAACATTTATAACACATTAAATTTAAGATGGGTCAGAAATTCTGTTGGAGAACACCTCTTCTCCTTTTGTACAAAACAAGCCAAAATTCAGCATAGCTTGTTTCATTCATGCATTAAATTAATCCTGTTTTAAAGCAGGGTAACTCTGGCAGTGGTTGTACACTTTTTTCTTGAGGTCCCTGTATCACAATATTACAACTGTAACGTGAATATGAAGCGTTGATAACACATCACATAGCCTGCATTTGGGAGTGTTCACTTTAGTGTGCTCTTCATTCAGTAGGTGCACACTCTTCCCTGTTTTGTTTTGTTTTGTTTTGTTTTGTTTTGTTTTTTTCTGTGGGGGGGGGGGGGATTTTTGCTACAGAAATTTTCACTTCTTCATCAAATTGGCAACCCTGATGATTTACCGTATATCCTTTGCTGGATAGAGGCAAGTTTGAATAGATGAAATTCATATAATCTCAACAAGATCAAAAAAAAAAAAAAAAAAAATGTGGCCAAAGTTGCCAATTTGACTTAAGAGAGAAACAGAAACCTTAAGCCCCTAAAATGTGTTGCCAATTTTAGAATCTTTTAAAAGATTTAGCGATGAAGAGACTTTTGTCAAAAAATTCTGCAGTTGAAACAATGACAGTAAGATGAACAAAGGACTTGAGTGAGGTTGTTCGGATTCATTTTTTCTGCCTACATTTTCATGCACTGACAAAAAATTAATAAAAATAATGTTCTAAGAAAAAGATGCAGCACAAATTCTTCAAATATGTGGTTAAAGGATGCAACATGATGAGGATCAAGTGTGTATTAGATGCAGTAGTGATTTTGGAAAGAACTATTTTTTTGGGGGGGGAGTCTTTGATGGGTCGGCCAATATGGGGAGAGAATCGTCTGTCAGTCCATGGCGGGGATATCCTCATCAAACCCCTTTCCTGCCCCCTCCTCTCCCAGCAACCATCTTCACTCGCGGTTGCTACGGCGACGGAGACAAATAGGAGACAACACACGGCCAGTGTGCATTGTGGGTGAGAGAGTTCATTAGCACAGATCATATTTACCCCTCTCTCCCTTCCCCTTCCCCCCTTCCCCTCCCCTTCTTACACAAATGCGATGACGTCTTCTTGTTTCGCTTTCAAGCAAAGTTCCAGGTTTCAGACCAGGTTCTAAGAACAAGAATGGAGGGGACAAGCAAAGCACAGTCGTTACCGCCACTCCTCCAGAAGTTCAGTCGTACAACAAGCCTAGAATAAATGCCTTGTCTTTGTTTTATCAAAAAAAAGAACAAGCAAACATGTGTATCCAGAATATTGAATAAACCGTGTTCTGAAACACCCAAGTACAGCTGGGTCTGATATGTTTGTGGCATATGTGCAGTCAGAGTATCATTGTTAAAATGCGAAAATATTTTGTCCTTTTATAAGGATATATTGCTTCTTCATCCCGCCTGTGTGAAAATCATGGTGACCATTGGTCCTTCAGGTCTTTGCAGCTACATGTAGGCTTGAGTGATTGACTGATTGTGTCTTTAAGGTAAAAATCCTCTTTTGTCAATCTTGTCTCTCCCAGTTGTCACTATAGTTACAGCCTCGAAAGGAAATAGTTTTTTTTAGATGGCCAAGTCCCAAGTGTCAGCTGTGATCAGCCCCATGTCTTTAAGAAAAAGAAAGAACAGGGGATTTTTGAGGCAGTGGAGGAGGGGTTTTGGGGAAGTGTTTGTCCCACCCTGCCCCAGCTATGACCTTTGCCTTGAAATCGGCCCATCATGACCATCTTTCGCAGCCGGATGGCTATCTCACGAGGCGGTATTTTGAAGGATGACGTCAAAATTTGTCTTCTATAAATGTCAAGTCGGCCACTGCAGTGGAGAGAGTGTTTGCTGTGAAAAAAAAAAAGGAAAAAAACACACACACACACACACACACACACAAGAAAAAAGGAGGTGGCACTGTTTTGCTGAGTGGTTGTGGAAGAGACATTATGATTTAAACTTTTTTGAGGGGGAGCAGACTCTGAAACTGATCCCATCCACTGTTAAGAGTCGAACTTTCTGGAGCACAAATCTGGAGGGGCAACTGACAGAAGTGCCGGGTATTCGTTGATGCGTTTAGAGGCGCGAAGCTGACTCCGGCAGTGACCAGGCTGGAAATCAAATCTGTGAATACAATCTGTGTTTTTACCACTTGAATGAGGGAGTGCATTGCCTTGTACTGGCAAAGGAATTGTGGATTAATTTGTGACTTTACTTTGTTTCTGTCTCCCTCCTCCGAAAAATCCAGGGTGAGAGGAAGCTGAAAACAGACAACAAGCGTTCAAGAAGGTGAGAAGATATTAATTTTGTGTCTTCATATACTGTATATATCTGTTTATTTATCTATCTATCCATACTAGTGTATATACATGTATGTTACTATATTGCAGTTGGGGCAACAAAACCTTGCATCTCAGAAATGTCAAATGTTCAGGAGAGCAGAAAACCCGAACAAACAAACAAACAAACGTGACAGCCACAGCACTATATCAAATGGAAGAGCCTTTCCTTCGCCGTGCTGTTGTGGCTTCATTTTGGGTGAGACAGCTAGGATTTGGACAGGACATCACTTAATGTAACTGATTATCTGACCATTAATCGAAAAAAAAAGAAGGAATTTTCACCAAAATTTGACACACAAGGTCTTGTCACCCCAGCGACGATGTTCATGAGGAAATAGATTTATTGTGAGTGATGTCTTCCCGTACTATGCGACAGGTGCAGTCGATGTCAGCGTAGGGTCGATCGTCCGTCGTTTGTCACGGGTTCTGCCCGTCTTGTGTGTTTTCATGCTTTCACTCCAATGTCATGTGCGCCATGTACATGCAGTGCATCGTCTCTCGTTGCGTCACAAGTACATTTTTTTTTTTTTTTTTTTTTTTCGAGCCTGGTAGTCATTTGGTAACATAATCTCTGAACCATCTAAGGGCATAAATAAAGATGATGAAGATGCGGAAATAAAGTAAGTTGCATCCCTGTAGTTCAAGTTTTTTTTTTTTAAATAATTTTTCCTCGCCCCCTTCTTAAGCCCTTTTTTACCCATACCCCACAATCAAATTTTCACAGTTAATTGTATTCCGGTTTCAATCTTTTCGATTCCCCAGAGTATTTTCTACTCTGCTTCTCAGCAGCTGGAAAGGGATGGCATATTTCTCTCCTTTGGAATGGCTTCTTCCGTAGATAAAAGCGAACACAGGAAGCCTGTTAATATGTCCCAGTTTACAATGCACAAGTTTGCCATGCATGCGCTTGTAGACAGATCAAGATTTCTCCAATGTTCAAGAAACTTTTCTCAATGCTCGTGGCCCATAAATTTCACATAGATATGTGTATAATATGATTTTTTGACCATCCGAAAAAGTGATATTGCGGGATAAGCGAGATACGCTCCAGCATGATGCTTTTAAGCAAGTTGTGCTTGAGGTATATGCACATGGCATCGTTTACTATTCACAGATGATTTACAACAGTAGTGTACATGTACCTGATACTTTACGTTTTTCAATAATGCAAAAAAATGTGGAAATGAAAAGGATATGATTCTGATTTTTTTCATTACAGAAATGTCAGTATTTTGGTAGGTACAAATACGCATTGTACAGAGTGTATATGATAGTGATCAGCATGATGTCAAGTTTTCTCATTTTTCTGATATATGCAAGACTCATTGTTTAGTACTTTGAGCTAAGTTTTGCACTAAAAATGAAAAGACAATTTTGTATCAGTCCATTTCAAGATAATAGGGAGCTCTGCAGAAGTGATGGTGGGATAACCGCAGTCGGACTGTACTAGACTTTTGAACAATCAAAGCAGTGAAACTAGGTTGCTGGGGTTTTGCCTACAGAATAGAACAAGTCACAAGTGTGTATTGGATATTTGTTGTTGGTTTTTGGTTTTTTGGTTTTTTTTTCTCCAAGACTAGGACATATTAACTTTAACTTTGCCCAGATTGCAAGAAAACATATGCTTGGTACTGCTTTAGAGCTGTACATGCATTAATATGGCACATTTTGGGTTAAAATAAAACGGAAATATAAGAAAAAGAAACAAAAAAAGTATCAGCCTCCCCAGTGCAAAAACTGTACCATGCGCAGTTGCCCCAAATATGTAGAGATTTTTTTTTTCAATTTTTTATTAATGCAGCACAGATTTGTTATCAAGTTTACCAAAATATTTCTTTCTTGTTTTATTTTTCTCATAGCATATATGATTTGCCCGCAAGGATGCAATATTCCATGTAAGCAGTTTTTATCTTGTGTAGCCTGCCTAATCTGGAAAAAAAAATTAAAAAGATGATGAGCAGAATGAGTCGTCATTTTCATTGCTTGTTAACCATGACCATTATCTTTTGTTTTGATCTTTTTTTCTTGTTTTTTTGTTTGTTGTTATCATCCTGCTTTCATATTTCATTTGTTTTTCTTCTTCTTTTTATTTTTATTTTTTTTACGTTAGTTTTAAGAAATCAGTATTCTGCATAGTTGTTTGTATAATTGTGTCTTTTTTTAGATAATTTGTATTCAAAGCAAGAATCTCTATAAGAGTAGAACGGGACCCAGGAAAGTTCTAGCCCATAGATGTACAACATAGCTAGAAGTCGCTCTCATATAACTTGCATGTACCTGATATTTCTAGCTTTCTCCCTTGGTATATATATATATATATATATATATATATACATGTATACTTCCTCTTCTAGTTTTAAATCATAATACAATAATCTGTATATTCATTGCTAAACTTCAATCTGTTTTTTAATCCTATCTGTATATATATATCCCCTTTTTCTCTTTTTTTCTTTTTCTGTCCCTCTAGGACTTATCTCCAAACATTTTCAATTGATATCCTTGTCAAATTTGTATAAAAAAAAACACAAACAAACAAACATTGCTGTTTCGGCCAAGTTATTGGTAGTACAGTTGTGACTTTGGAATGAGAATAAAATGTATATGTTTGCAGTCAGTGAAGATTAAGATCACATTGTCAATGTAGATGAGGAAGGAAGCCATACCTTACTCAAAGTGAATATTAAATAAAGCCCTATACCTGTAGTTGGTCTTTCCTTTTTCCATGTTTTTTTTTTTTTTTTTTTTTGCTTGACCAAAAATAGCGTCAAACTAATTCCTGCAGAGCTGAGTTGTGGCCAGAGTTTGACAAACAAGTAGTTAATTCTCGGTATCGCCAACACCTACAAGTGCGGTGCGCAGAGCAGGGTTGTAAGATGCATTATGGGATAGCCCGGGTGACGAACTTGCCCCAGCTTTGGCTGCATGTGCATTCGGGGTCACTTTCCGCCTATATCCAGGGGTACTTTTTGTTGAATATTTCTTCGCTTTACATCATGTGACCAGCGCAAGGACCATTCAACAGTGTTCCCACGTTTAAAAAATCTGAGCTATGTAGGCTTTCCAAACTTTCAGAGCCCTGGTTTTTGCACATACTTGAAAAAAAGATCAGGCTTGAAAATAAGTGTTAAAGTTACGATAAACTTATCAACACAGTGATATTTGGCCTTCAATGTCAAGTTCACATTAGTATGCATGTGGAATTGAGTGAATGCAGCATTATCAGTAGAACACATCAGTGAAAGTTTGAGGAAAGTCGGACAATCCGTTCAAAAGTTATGAATTTTTGAAGTATCTGCTCAGTCACTGCTGGATGAGAAGACTACTGCGGGTCCATGATATCACATGTGTAGAACAATATGCGGAAGAGAATTCTACAACAACAACAAGAAAAAAAAAAAAAAATTCAGTTTACACACTCCCTCAGCTTGCAGCTGATATATGCTAATTCCCTCTGCCTTCTAAAAGAGGTGTGTCAAGTGTTCTTTTATTATGTGAGAAAAGTGAAAATATGGTGAATTTTTTAGATTTTCTTTATATCAATCTACAAGTGTATGCATGTGACATCACAAGCTCTAGTAGTCTTCACATCCAGCAGTGGAGTCCCTAAAACTTCCAAAAAATGCATAACTTTTGAACAGATTGTCTGATTTTCCTCAAACTTTCACTCATGTGTTCTTCTAATATTGCTGCATTAGCGCAATCCTTTTGAATATTTACGGTGAACTTGTCCTGTAAATTCCTTGATAGTGGCAGCATAAGTTTTCAAAACTTTTGAATGCCAGAGTGTTATTGATCATAGAGTTTGGTCAGCAATATTTTTACATTATTTTCCCACAATGCTGAACAGTGTCTTTATTAAGTTTAAAGGACAAGTTCACCTTCATTAACATAAGGATTGAAAGAATGTAGCTATATTTGTAGAACACATCATCATTTGGAGGAAAATCGGAAAATCTGTTCAAAATTCATGAATTTTTGAAGTTTTTGTGCAGTCACTGCTGGATGAGAAGACTACTGCAGTGTATGATGTCACATGCGTACAACAATATAAGGAAAATATAAAGAAAATTTCACAAAATTTCATCTTTTGAAAAAAGTACACATTCCCTTGACTCGTTACTGACATATGTTATGGGTAATATTATTCCCATTGCCTTTAGAAAGAAGAAAGTCAAGTGCTCTTTTATTATGCGAAAAAAAAGTGAAAATATGTTGAATTTTCTTTACATTTTCTTTATACTGTTGTACTCATATGACATCACAAGCCTTAGTAGTCTCCTCGTCCAGCGGTTCCTCGTCCAGCGGTTCCAACACAAAAATTTTAAATACTCATAACTTTTGCATCGATTGGCCAATTTTCCTCAAATTTTCACTGATGTGTTCTACTAATATTGCTGCATTTTCTCAATCCATATGTTTATGAAGGTGAACTTCTCTTTTAACTGGCGGGGGGGGGGGGGGGGGCAGTTGACACTGGTCTGACTAGATGTAGTTTGTCACAGAGGGAGGGGAAAACACAAACAAGTTTGCTGTAAACATTGTTTAGGTCCTTGAGAACGGCTGCCCGCTGCCAGCAAAAAATGTGCGCTATCGGGTTGCAGGTAAGACCCCCCCCCCCCCCCTCTTCAAAAGACGGCGGACACGGAAATGCTATCAATGAAATGACCACAATTGGCTGACAGCCGTGTCAAATTTAAGCTTGTTATGACATGGCTGACTTGTATCCACGGGTTGGGGTTAAGATTTAGTGGAAATGTCTTGTTTTGGCCGATAGTGCTTCCTTCCAATAGTTTTATTTATTTTTTATTTTTTGATAGCAAAACTTGATGGTAGTGTAAACTAAAAATTTGCAGGAATCCTATCAAAGTTGCATTAAAAATACTGATTCTGTGACTCTAATATTTGTGTGTACATGTACATGTATGTGCATGTTTTTGGCAGCAGGATGCAGATGAATATTCCAGAGGGATTTTATACACTTTATTAGAACAAAGCCTTTGTTGTAGTAAATAAACAAGTCTTATAAGTGGGCATATGCTACTTTCCTTGATATGCACATATTTGACGATTTCACAGTGCAAAAAAAAAAAAGAAAATGCTGTAAATTTCTCTAGGCTTGACCAGTCTTTAATTCAGGATGATATCACGTATAATTCTGATCATACCGATTTGTATCCACTCCCTTCATTTCAAGTTACTCGCTGTGTGGTGAGGAAAGTCCTACATGTACAGGGATATCGGTAACGTGAAGTGTATATGCAAGCCAGTATTATGAGTGGTTTAGGAAATTAGCACTGCCCTTTGCCCATTCAGTCGTGAACACCAAATGCTAGGAAGTATGCGACAAAGAGTACTTCTTTTACCTGTGGATGTAGTATAATAGATCGAAAGCACAAGTCAGAGAGGATAGGAAATTAGAGAACAGTCAAAGAGGATAGGAAATTAGTACAGATATCCGACAATGTGTTGTGGTCAACGAATGATTGTTTGCATAAAAATATACACTGCCTCTCAGTTTCAGACACAGATCAAATGTTAAAAAAAGAAATTCCCTCTGCATCAAAACTTTAATAAGTCGTTGACTCCTTCCTTTTGTACTCTGTCCAAGGTTGTGTGGTTTTTATTGTACCCAGCACGCTTTCTCTTTTTAAAAATCTTTCATGTCTCGTTTAACAAAATTGTTGCAGAACTTGAACTGTTCTTCCCCTAATGTGTCTAATTGTGGAAGTTTGCCATTAAGTCTGTTTCGAAGTACATTGCTCTATTTAAGACCTTTCTGCCACTAACCTAGAAACATATAGGCCTGTCTACCACTGATCGGGAATGTTGAAATTTTGAGTAATTACCATGGTTCCCGGTCCAGAACCTCAACCTTAACTAGGTCCACTATGAACACTTTACAAAACTCAACCCTTCAGAAACCGAATACTAGGAGAATTCCCACATGGGATCACATGCTGCCTAGGCTGCTGCAGCGTTGATAGAAAAAAACAACAACAAACAAACAAACAAAACAGATAATGTTATGTCATTTTTGTACTTGCTCACTGAAGGGTTTCGATTTTGTATAAATAATAGAGAGATTCCCAGCAAGCTGTAACACATTGCATCGAGTAAAAACGTAGATTATTTATGAGGCTATTTGTTCATCAATAATTTTTATTGATGTGTGTGTAATTCAGTAATACTCTGTAGCTGCTTTAAAAGCTAGTACATATGTGGTTTGAAGAACTCACGACTTTCTTGTATCGAAAATGCGAGCGACATGTTCTCTGCATCTGACTAGTTTCTCCGCTGCATGGAAGATCTGCGACGCCTGTCGACTTGTCATTCTGTTCTCTTGCTGTCAACCAGTAACGCCCTTCTATCCTGCGATAACATTTGCACATGATACTAAATGAGACTGTCTTTTAATTTTTTTATATTTTATTCCTCTTACTTACCAACTTTCCAATGATGCTATGAAGACTGTCGAAAAGGTAACCACGGGATGACATGGTTTATGTGTCCACATCTCAAAAAAAAAAGAAAAAAAGATTTATTTCCGTCATCAGTGGTCAATGTCCAGACGTTTTGTCAGTTTAGTTCGGTGTTATTTTAGTTCAGTCAAGTCATGCCATGTGCCGTTGTGGTTTCCGTGCAAATCCCAACCCACCCTATTCCACCCTGATTCCCTGTTCAACAGGGAAAAGCAGAAAGGTGAGTCCCCCACCCCTCATCAGTCATCTTTTTTTTTGAAAATGGCGCCCTCATTTTGTTCGTTGGCATGTACCTACGTATGTTGTTGCACATGTACATTGTATGTTGTGATTAAGATATTTGTGACTAGACATTAATATTAATACAAAAGATGAGATTCACATATTTGGTCATTATCTCTTTGTGTGCTACGTTTGCACACCCGACTAACTCAAGTAGACGGCTTTCCAACTTCGCGTATTTTGCTCAAACGCACAGCCGCGCACAAACCAAACGATGAATCGCAATTAGTCACAATAATGTGAAAAGCGGCACATGCAGTCCCTTTCTGAACACATATTTCAATACTTTATCACAGCAGAGCTGGCAAATTTTCTCTACAACTTTGCTGTACGCTTCTGAAAACAACGGTAACATGCCTTTGAAAAGCGGAAAGTTTTCCAGACGGAATCACATGTTGCGATCTCAGAATAATGTGGCACACATTGGGTTTATGCCGTGGCTCACAAAGAGTTAGCAATGTTTCTGTCAATGTAAATGTGGTATGGGATTAATGTGAATGCATGGTATTTATGGAAATGGCTTTGTTCTCCAATCTCGTCCGACGATTATGAAATGTTGGAATGGACTGTTCGCCAATCCGGAGATGGTTGGCGAGTTCCTGCTGGGCTGGGAAAGCCAGTCGCCGGAGTCGGAGAGAATGCTTCGTTGGAGGTAATTGCGCTTTGGCGACGGAGATGACGAGGGGGCACCGCCATTTTGTTTCAGTTCAAAGAGCTTTCAAAAGTACTTGCACCGAAAGTAGCGAAAAACGCACAAACTGTCACCCACTTTGTCTTTATTGTGATATTTTGCTGTCACGTACCCTTTCACCAAATGTCTCAGGAACCACCTCCCCGCATTTTTTTGTGTTTGTTTTTTTGTTGTTCTGACAAATGGATTTAAGTTTGTAATTCTGCCAAGAATAACACGATGTCCAGTCATGATTGAAGCTGTAAATTATGGCACTGTTCCACAAAAAAAAAAAAAAAAAAAAATGAGAAAAGAAGAAATGTGCCTCGGTTCAGTCTAGAATGGATGTGATTTTCACTTTCTCGAATTGCTTGAAGTTGTCTCAGAGTTGGTCGATTTTGTAGCTGAGAGGGGATATTGGCTGCTCGATTTCTCCCAGCTCGTTTCGGAATGCTTCCATCCCTTTGTCGCTGTCGTGGCAGACAAGTGGATGTTTCAGAAATTTTGAATGGAGATGAGAGAGGCGTAATCCCCATATGTGCCTCCACGCAGACCTGGGTGAAAGCGTGGTTCGCCTCTTTGCGACTTCAGAGCGAAAGGCTAGCGGGTACACGAGGGTCAGTTTATAAAATGGCACACATTTTACCACAGACGCTAAAAGTCCACCTTTGATTTTATCACTGCAAGACAAGGGAGAATATGGTTTCTGCCCTGATGTAGTGAAATACCAATTTCCCACTCACAGCATGCCTCCTTCATTGCTTTTGAATTCTAGGCGTCTGAACTTTCGTTTGAACATAACCACCTACTTATTTATTTGCCAACTCCTTTATTTCGAAATGTAAGAGTGGGGATGTCAAAATCTCCCAGATATTTTGTGCACAAATGTTTAATTTGTTCTAGAGCACTGCAGACACAGCATGATAATTGATGGAATAATCACAGTTCCTTATAGATTCTTCTTTTTTTTCTTCCCCATCCGGAAGAAAAAGGAGTCACTTATTACATGTATTTTTTTTTCCCGATTCATCATTGCGTTTGATCGCGACAAATAACTACCCACTCATGGTGTTATCCGGTACTGCACTTTAAAAGTCAATGACATATTATATTTATAACCAACCCCCCCCCCCTTCATTACGTTGCAAATCCTTACATGTGTATGTCAGAAGATGAGTTGCTTTAATTTGCCCATCTTGTCTTGTCCTTTTATCTGCATTTACTCATAGAATGCTAAATTTGTACCAAATAACAGGAAGCCGAATCTATTCAAAGACAGCAGCGAATATGTTCAGTGTCGATCTCAAACTATGGAAAACAAAAGTTATGGATCTTTAAATAGTTGATCTTTGTGCCGGGGGATTGAAAAGATGAATATTATGAGGATGGTGACTTATTAATTTTCCAGGGAGCAGTTATCTGTGTGGCTTCCTGCAAATCCATGTGAAGGACAACATTTTTTTTTTTTTTTTTCAGTTAGGTAAATGCGTGGGACTATTGTGCATGCATTATGCCATTTTCCAGGCCCACAATATTTCATAAGTTGGGACCTGTAGGATAATTTTGCCACTTGTCTGATTCGCGATCGAGAACGGCGGTAACAGAATAAGAAATGACTTTTCAATCATCGTTTTGTTTCAGAGTCAAAGTTTGCCCACAGTTTGCCCACAGTGGAGGTGGCTATAAACGTCATGGTTGCATTTTTGGCGGCAACATTTCGCCATTTCATAAATTTCAGGCATACGCTGTATATTGGCCGGCTGCGCATTTTTAATTTTTTTTTTTTCAAAACGAGTGGCACTTTGCGGAGCAGGTTGGAGGCGTGAGTTGTGGCCATCGTGACAGACAGTCTGCCAGTCCTCGAGTTGTCTCTCCCAGAAGTTTCGTCGTTATGTGGTCCGTGCGAGCCTCACGCCGCGTTGCTCCATGGTCAGTCGTGCGATCATCTCGGGTCTTCACTCGCATCCATCGTTTTGTGTGTTGTTTTTTTTCTTCCGTATCAGCTTCTTTTTTTTTGTGGCCGTTTTGTCGGATTTTACCGTTCAGTTTGTACATGTATCACAATCACTGAATCTGGTTGAATTTCTTTTTCTTGTGTTTCAATCATATCAGCCTTTCAGACTCTCCCCCCCCCCTCCTTTCCCTTTATATACATGTACACTGAAATGGTAAAGTCGTCACATATCATGTACATGTAATTCATCATATTGCAATTACATTGTACTTGATAAGGGGCTGACTCTTTCATAATTTTGCAAGAATAAGGCCGATCTTAGGAAATATGAAATCCGAATCGATATGTAGCAAACTGTGGCATGCAATGTTAAAACATGTCCAGCATACACCTACACGTACGGTGTATGGCATTGGATTACACTTGTACGATTGATTTTTCAAAACGTGTTCGCGTACGACTGCTGTCAGTCCCAGGGAATAGATTGTGACTTCTTGAGGTCACAGTTCATCATTGTTATTTCGTCCTTGACCAGGTTTGCATCGTTTGTTGTTTTCTACCTATGTAGAATGATAATTTTGACAATGCATGATATATTTGTTGTGTTTTTTTGTTTTTTGTTTTTTTTAGTTTTGTTGTATATTTGTGTTATACTTCGACTTCGTGATATCAGTGAAAAATTATTTCAGTAGTGCTCCTTGTACGGAAACCACAAATGTTATCGCACCACCCAGAACTGTAATGTCGTGTTCGAAATGACTATTGAGTTTGTTCGGTGAGATTATATTCATTTTGGTCATGCGTTCTTGTCCTTGTCTTTCTTTATCCATATATCGTTTGATCTTAATTTTTCTTTACTCCGTTATTATTTTGGTATGTCTTTTGTTCTCTCGTTCGATTCAATTACTCCTCTTTTCTTTCAATCCTCTGCCTCCCGCCCCACCCCGCCAAATTAAAAAAAAAAAACGTTCGAAACAAAACGATAACCGTAAACTCCACCTGTCGACAATTGGGCGCTGTGACCTCCCTTTGCCTGTGAATGTGGAAACGAATGATACTTATGTGTATGTGCATCGTCTTCATCCTGTGACTCGACACCGTGTGTGTGGCCGTGTGCGCAGCATCGAGCCAGGCTCACACACTGAGTAAGTCACGTTTTCGTGGGGGTTTTTTCCTGTCATTTTGTTTTATTTTTCTTGTCTTAATAGGCCGCCCCTTATTATTTCTCATTTATGTTGTTGTCCATTTATTTTGTTTGTCAGTTTGTTGGTTTGTTATGTTATCTGTATTGTAAGGGAACCCTAGATTTATACATTAACTGTATAAGCTGCTATTTCCGTGAGGATTTAATTTTTACAAAAATCACAAATGACTGTTGGACCACGAATTTAACAACATGCAAGAATGTCGCCATGCGCTAAGCTAATAGTGCACTCACAATAGCCTCGGTGTCAATTTGCGAATTATTTCATCAAATGCTGCCGTACGTCAAAGGCTCAAAGGATCAAAATTGGACGTTGCATAGAGAGCCTATTTCTTTTAGAGATTTTGCCCTGTTGCTATCCGAAATGGGATAACCCCGTTCAATACTCGCTGGTGAAAGCTGGCGAAATTTAAAAATGATATATGAAGTCTGAAATCAAGGCAGTTTCTGACATACGGTGTAAACGTAAACAACACCTGAGAAGCAGCAAAACAAACAGTGTGACTAGGAAGGGATTAAACCATATCGGTACGTCCGGTTGAAACGGCAGATACTCGCTGGTAGCCGGCTGTTTGACGTCATCACATGACACTCTCCAACAGTCATTGAATTGCCACAAATATCCCTGCCCTCTTATTTGTGTTAGAGGATGTTAAATGACCATCAAACAGTGAGAAAAAAACTCCTGAGAATTTATGAACACACAGGCACACCAAAATCTGTACATTGTTTTTTACTCACAAAAAAAAAATAAAATAATAATAATCTCTTTCGTGCAGTATTTTTCAGTAATGATCTCAATGAGTTCAAATCTATTTTAGAAGGAAATCCCACAGCAGTTTTGATACAAATGTAGGGATAATATTCCTATCAAGTGGATATTTTCAGAGCTCTACTGTTCTCTGTAAACTCTGTATTTCTATTATTCTGCTAATAAGATGTAGATAATGCTATTAAAGGCTCTTTAGAGCTCAAGATACCAAATATGATTATAGAATTACAAATATATTTTTTGTGATGCATTTCTTTCATCAGTTATGTGAGCATGTTGAAAATGCTGTACATCCAATTTGATTTGTTATTTCATTTCTGGAATTTTATCGAATTCTCCCGATTGTAATCATTCCAATGTTATGTAATTTGCTCTACTAAACCCCCCCCCCCCAAAAAAAAAAAAACCAATAATAAATCAATCAAAAAATGAAAAGCTACATGTATGACAGTAAGGGTTAGAGTGCAGATGCTAGGTGTACAGATAATCCGACCTCTAATTTTATGTGCCATCAAACGTGTGTCGGAAACAAGCAATTTAAAGGGATAGTACAGTATTGGTGGAGATGAGAATTGGGCTTTTAACTTTTTGCGAGATACCAAGAAAACACTTATGAAATAGTACATAGCATATCATTTTAAGAGGAATATATAATTTGATATCTTCTACAAACTCGTCATTAGAGTAAACGCCATGATTATGTATTATGTTACTCTTCTGCCATTTGCTTCTGTGTATTTTTGCTTCGGAAGCCCACAGAGACACTTGATTTGTTCTTGTTATTGTGTTGTGTGTGTTGTATGTCACTCTCTGTTAATGCCTCTGTACATTCTCACTTACCTTGTTCTGCTTTTTCTCGTATCATGTTCTTCTTCTCCGCAGCAATCTTCTGCTTATCGTGATTTTGACGTCGTTTATGCTTATAGATTACTCCAGTGTATTGCCTCTTTCTGGCGACTGGTCATTTTCTTGTACCATCCACTTATCTACCATACCCTAGTTTTGCTGATATCGCAGACTTTTGTAATCTCGTCTCGTTTTTTTAATTATGGCTAATTTTCTTAATGCTCCTTTTAATTCCGTATCGAATGATGATTTTTTTGAATTGTTTAGGAACACCAGTTTAGACTCTGACCCTGTTAGCGGGCTAACCAGCACACGACCCACCCCTTATGATGATTTTGTTACCGAAAGCCTGAATACAGCAGCTAGTGAATTGCCTCATGATTTTAGTAATGATCTCACTCAAAATATGTTGTACAATTATATCACAGTGAATCAATACAAAGATATGATTCACAACTTCTCTGAGGATACGTTTTCTTTATTACACTTAAATATAAGGAGTTTGAATAAACATTTTGATGATTTAAAGTTTTTATTAGAATCTGATGAAAGTCAGTCGCTATCTGTTATCGGATTAAGTGAGACATGGTTAACTTCCAATGCAGGAAATTCTTTTGCAATCGATGGTTACGATTTATTTGTTAATAATAGGCCTGATAAGAATGGTGGGGGTGTTGCATTGTACATATCATGTTGCTTTGAAACTATTGTCCATGAAGGTATTTCTAGAATGGACAATGTTGTTGAATCTTTGTTCATAGAAATTCTCATCCCAGGATGTAGAAATCTTATGGTAGGCATTGTATACAGACCTCCTAACTCAAACGCCAATGATTTTTTAACGTATTACTCAGATTTGGCAAATTCACATGTCTTCCGAAATAAGGATTGCTTTTTGCTCGGCGATTTTGATATTGATTTGCTGAAGTCTGAGCATGATAATATCTCTAGTGATTTTCTTCACACACTTCTATCCTCATCCTTTCTCCCGCCTATCTCCAAACCCACACGTATTACAGATCGTTCTGCCACCCTTATTGACAACTTTTTTTGTAATATTTTACCCCTCCCCGATTCTTTCATAATTCTTTCAGATACGACTGATCATTTTCCAATAATGACTTATTTTACTCTTAACTCTTTATGTGCCACATTCGCACGTCCGACTCAGTCGACGGCGTGCCAACTTCGCATATTCTGCTCAACAAACAAAGCCGCCAAAAACCGATCTATAAATCGCTAATCACTGCTTATGTACAAGTATTGTAACAATTTGCTTCCATCTATTTTTGATTCCATGTTCCTAAAAAAACAATCATTTCATGAATATCCCACTAGGCGTTCCAATGGATTTCATTTACCCCTCTTACGCACGATCCTTGCTAAAAATACACTTATATGTATCGGCCCAAATTATTGGAACTCTCTGAATCATGATATAAAAAACGCCCCATCCATACATTCTTTCAAAGAGGAGACTAAAGTCCTTTCTATTGCAGTCGTATGACTATGCAGGACACAACTAGCCATTTGGCCTTCTTTCTCACATACAGACTTACTCACTTTTTCCTCTTTGAAGAATAAATTGTAATCTTTTGGATGTCTGCTGCCATCTACGCTTTCTCCAAAAGAGTCAAAGACATGAATGTCTGTCTTATTCCTGTTCTCACGTCCCTTCATTTCCTTGCTTTTCTCCTTTCAGACGCTACAATATCACTTTTTTTTTCCCTCCACAACTATCATCTGTTTCTCTTGACACGCTTCTGTCGAAGATCGCTGTCTCTGTTGTGCATTTTCGTTTGCTATTTTGTCTTCTATTTGTTAATCGTTTCCATTCCGTTTTGTCCCGTACAGCCTTTTCTTCAGTAGTTGCTCTGTTGTCTAGTCTTGTTTCATGTTTGTTCGCGTCTGTTAGTCTTGTCTATCCCGTTTTGTCCCGTACAGCCTTTTCTCCAGCAGTTGTTTTGTTGTCTAGTCTTGTTCCATGTTGTTCACGTCTATGATAGTAAGTGTATTTATCTGTGAATCTAATTCTCAATGGGCTTCCAGACTTCTTCCTCTTTTTTTTTTTCTCCTTTTGTATTTATGATGCTTCAATTAATCTTTCCATTGATGTTATTATTCCAGAGGGGCCCACATTCTACAAGCTCTGTCTTTTTAGTGGGTCTCTCCATTTTTTGCACTTTCAGCAAAGTTATACATGTACTTTATTTCGATCACTTCTGGGTTTTTTTTCTACTACAATGTATAATTATTATAAGGTCCTCCTCAATTGTTTTACATTCTCTTCGATACATAATGTTCTGTTTACCTTATTCTCTGTTGTCAAAAGAAGTGTAACTTATATGTTTTGTCGAAAAATGAAATAAACTTTGAATTGAATTGAATTGAATTGAAAAGAGGAATTCAAAGTTAATTTGATGAAAATCGGGTTTGGAATGACTGAAACATCCCAAAACAAAGTGAAACAAAGCAATCGTAATAAAGTGTGGGTCCCACACTTATTAGGATCGCTATGTTTTGGATATCTCGGCCATTTCAAAACCAATTTTCATCAAATAAACGTTGAATTCCTCTTGGAATTACATGCTCTTTCATATTTCATAAGAGATTTCTCATTATCTCACAAAAAAAAATGTTAGAAACCTGAAATTAGGTCTAAACCAAAACTGTACGATCCCTTTAAGCACAGTGGGTTGATTCAAAATGCTGCACAGTGTAGTGTTACACCTCATATGGGCTTATGAGTATCCACTTCTGAAACGTTCCGAGAAATTCTTTTGACATTTACCTGGTAGGCGTTTTGATATCAAACCTTTGATTTCTTAAAAATGCCAAGTTTCATTGCTTTCTCATCTATAGATATGAATAATGGTATACACAGTATATATATATATATATATATATATATATTTTTTTTTTTTTTTTTTTGGGGGGGGGGGGCATAAGGCTGTAGACTATTAAGGTCAGTCAAAGGCTGTTTCAGGTAGTCTATTCCCACCCAATTTCTCACCCTCCCCCCCCCCCCCCAAAAAAAAAGCTGAGAACAATGTATGTACATATGTAATGTTTGCCTGATATTACACTCATGTGCACTATTGCATATATATATGGATATTTTTGTGTGTTTGAAATATATCCTAATGTAGCAAATTGGTATATTTCGTATGGTGCTTTTGAGTGTGTTTGGGAGGGTTTTGTTTTGTTATTTTTGGTTGTTGTTGGTTTTTTTTTTTCTGTGAATTTTGTTTTAATCTTGGTTTACCCATTCTCCACCATCTCCCTGTCTCCAATGTGGCCTCTGTTTGGTGTTCCTTCCAATAGAAACAGGTAAAGTTCAAACATTTCATTGTCTTCCAAGCTGCACTCGGTTTCTTCCTTGAGACAGCTCGGCCGCTATATATCCTCTTCCTTCGTCTCTGTTCCACTCTCCCCTCGCTTTGTTGTTGTCCCCGGCAGCGTGTACTAACAGATTTTTTTTCGACACCTGTGATGCTACACTTAGCCTCTGTAGCCAGGCGCTTGTCCCGATCCTTCCGTGTGACGCAGCCGAGACTTCTTACGTAACCTTTCTAAAAGCGGTGGCACATTAATACCTCTGTACCTTGTAGCAGCTTTCGAGAAGTGGTCAATGCTAAACTCCCCTAATCCGCATGCTACTTTGTAGAAAAAGAAGAAAAAAAAATCTCGCTATTAGCAGGACTTCACTCTTATGAAAGGTACCGTTTGCAATCACGAGTCTGAAATGCATTTCCAGACGAATTCAGAGTCACCGAGTGATTGCGCACGAATGAGCTTGGAGATGACAAAGCGTATTCCCAGAATTGAGCATGACATGACCTCTGACCTCTGACCTGCCATTGGCCAAACGTGACTCGAGATGCGCACTTACGAGGAGTGAGAGTCAGGTTTGTGTGCAGACTTGCAAAAAGAGTGACAGCATTGGCGTAAAAAAGTGCATAAAAATGTGTTTGCAAAGGAACTCTTCATAACCGTGATGGTCCTGGTGATAGAGATATATGTATATAAACTGTGTGTGTATTATATACGATATTGACAAACTTTACTAGTAATCATTAACTTTACTCGAGCAGAATGCCGACTTGGTGCCGTGTGCAAAAGTTATGTCATAGACTGTATAGAGAACTTGTTGGCTAGCCCTGCAAAAGTTGCCACAAAAAAACAAAAGAAAAATATCTGAAGATGATTAAAGTACCAAAAGAATATTTGTCCATTTCAGCTCACGACTATCAAACGTTTTGGCTTGTGAAAGGGATCGTCGTGTTTACTTTAATTACTTTCTCTGACAATGGAAAGATACCTCTCAGTGTTCAGTATTTTCCGTCACCCCATAATGATTGGTTGGAGGGTTTTCTTTCCTTCCATTCTGTAATTTTTGCCCTCTTTATTTATTGGGGGGGGGGGGGTGGGTATGCGGGAGGGAGACATATACAAATTTTGACATTTAAAGTTGGTATCACAGTTTTTTAAAACTCCCTGATGGATATCATACTGTAAAATCAGAGATTTTGGCGAGAGCGGAGATTTGCGAAATTACAATGCGCTGGAAAGTTCTTGTCTACACCATATGCATTGAATGCCAGTGGAAATTTGTGAAGATTTCATGCTGTGAAAGAGGCCATCGGCTCCAATTCGCAAAAATTTCATGCCACAAAAAAAAAAATCCTTCCTTTAGAGTATTCATTGAAGTGGAATTTTGACCCTCATATAATCGGGAGGATGAAGCTTGAATGAACGTCATGAAATTGGGGAGAATTTTCAAGGGTCTGTCATCAAGTCCTGATTCTTTCTTCTAGATATTGGACTCTCCTTTACGCTTTTTACAGTAGACTAGCAGTAGAGGCTATTTTCGCAGCTTTTTGAGGGGGTGGTCTGTGATGCCTGAGCCTCTTCTATCTCAGTATGCATGATTTCTTCGCTGGCGGTAACGAAATACATGTACAACTTAATCGGGGATGAATCGTGTCCGCAGTTGCGAGCTCGAAAACTTCCCTACGGAGCTCCCGAAGGGCCTTACAGTCGTGGCATGCCAGGCATTGCTCACGAGGACCCTTCATTTCCTGGACGAGATACAATTTGCTTGATACACCTGTCTGTCTACTCCCTGTAGAGGAACTCTAGCTGGTTTGGCTTTTTTTTTTCTTCTTCTTTTTTTTTTTTTTTTGTTGCTGATGTGTGCCCAGCAAATCCAGCAAAATGTTGGCAAGACTGATATCTCCATGTTCAGGATACTGGAGCTGGTTGCAAAAACAAGAAATGATATGAAGCTTACCTCATATCACTTTAACCCATTGAAGACGGGTCCCGAGAATAATTAAGCAGGACAATACTGTGGGAAATGCGTGCTATAGCAAAAGCAGTTCATCCTGAGAGGGTTAGATTGGGGACAGTGTATTTCTGATATGTCAATCTCTCCTTTTGCATCCAAGTACCAATATCATTGATTGGTTCTAATTTACGTAGCAGATCAAAAACACCGTTTGATGGAGCTAGGTGGGGTACATTCCTGCCTCACTTTCCCCCAGGTGTAAACTTTGAGTAACACACTGACGACTAAGAAAATGAACTGTTATTACACTTTCAAAGTTTGGACCAATGTTAGCAGGGGAATACAGTTCTCCTTAAAGGTTTGCATTGACTGACCACACACGGAAACGATTATACGGCCATTTCTCGGTACGCCGTGTTGCTGGTAAGAAGGCGCGCATGGGAGAGGGATGGGGCCAGTGAAGAAGTGTTGTTCGGAGAGCTGCTTTTATAGCAGTCACCCTCGCAGGCACACTGCCGGTCAAAATTATGATAGCCGCTGGTCACTTAACCTGGATATTAGGATTTGCACTATCAATTCTAACTTGTGTGTGATATACAAATTATACATGTATTACTAGATTAGTAGCATTGCTCTATCCGTCCTCACATACTCCACTTTCTATTCAGTCCACACTCCGATTTTTGAAACTTATTCCACTCCTTGTTACACGTGTCCCGTCGTCACCTTTAAGTTCCCATGCATCGATCTGTCAGGATCCTTTTTTCCTTCTTTTTCTTTGGCGTAGGAATATAGATTTTACAATCTATGACAGATAGATATTTACTTCACTGAACACTAGTCAAGCCACTAAATCAAGCACAGACATACACTTTATATAGACACACTGTACATGTACGTACACAATTATACAGTGTCCATGATATGATAGGTATTAAGTGACCATCGTACTTGTGGGGGGTTTCTGCACTCACTACAGTAATTAGTGCTGAAGCCTGCTAGCACCTGTATTACAATAGCAACGCTTTTGTGTTACCCTCTTCTTTCATACAATACACCACACTTCTACTGACTTCTAACGTTACTCAGAAATCAAAGACACTCTTCACCCGGTAATCATAATTTAGTTTTATCATTTGATTTAATTTAATTGATATTGCAATATATCGCCCTCATTGATGGAATTAAGATCAGGATTATGCTGCCATTCCTTGGTTCAAATAGGCTAAAGATTGGGTCATTTATTTTATGAAGGTCAAAGGTCAAGGTGGGAGTTTTGTTGTGGGATATCAGTCAAAGCATTCATCTTGAAGCAGACCAGTACGGTACTATGGCATAGTGTACTGTTTCTTACCTTTACCTCTGACCTTTGCACCCTGACCCCATAAGATCATTGATAAAGGCCAGTTGGCCACATGGAATAGACGGTCTTGTGAATGCTTTAATTATCATTATCATTATTATTATTATTATTATTATTATTATTATTATTATTATTATTATTATTATTATTATTATTATTGTTATTATTATTATCATTATTATTATTATTATTATTATTATTATTATTATTATTATTATTATTATTATTGTTATAATTATCACTATTATTTAGGTTTTATTTATTATTTTAGGGGTTTTTTGTTCTTTTTTTTTTTTTTTACTCTGGCTTCTTTATGCATTTCTGTCTTTCTCTCTTTTTTTTGTGGTTCTTTTTTTTCGCAACATGTACACTATCTAGCGCTGCTATCTCGAATACCAACTAACGGTACAAAAGTGCAACTAACTCTATAATCACAGCAATTATCCTTTGTGGCTATGCATATACCATATTCTTTAGTTTGCCCCGTTCATGGAAGCTATTAATACTCAATCATATATTTATGTGTATGCCATATATTTCAGGAATATATTTTTCTTGCTTACTAAGACTCATAAGGCAACTTTATAGGTATATAAATTCGCAATCGAGAATCATGGAATAAGAAACGAGTGTTAACTATTAGGTTAAGAACTTCCCATTTTGGAGAGAATGTTAATTGCTTTTGTTGTACAGGAGGCAATTTTTTGTGAATTGTTTGGTCTTACAAGAATATAAGTCGACTCGACAGATTTGTGTCAGCATGACCACCATGAAATATATGGCATATACAATAGTTTGTTTATATGTGTGCATAGTTACTAGCTACTCTCTCAGCTGTAGGATTGCCACGCTAGTTTGAATGAGTGGGACTATGTAATGGCTGAGGTGTGATATAGCCGCAAGTTTTTCTCACTCTTTTTCAATAGGATTTCCGACTATATTGCTCCTCTAACCCGCTGTTGCTGCTTTATTAGATTCACTGCTGTAATTTGCTGCTCTTTGAGAACAAACAGATCAGCTAAAAAACAGGAGGTTTTCTGCAGAAAATGTAGCGCTGAGTGTGTTTGACATAATTACCTGTATCACAGCATCAGTAGATTATCATAGAAAGTTGACCCCCAGAATCACGTTGTGTACATCTATACATGATCAGACTATAATTGCATAGAGATATGACAAGCACTTGATGCTGTGTGTCATTGCTGTTCTTTAGCTGTTTTTGTCCTTGTGGCAAATTTTAAAAATCCTGACATAATGGTACTATTTCATATTCTCAAATATGAATTCTTTAACAACCAATTCTTATCAGTTGGGTCTCAGCTTGTTGGATGGGTTAACCTGGCCAAAGTTGCTTGCAGATAGATTAGCCAAAGTAATTTTTCAGAAAAGGATGATTTCTGATGCAAGTTTCGATTAGAGGAGGGAGAAAAGAGGCGAGGAGTTTGAGGGGGGGAACATTATTTATTACTGTTGAAATGAAAGTTCTTGGGAGAAACTGGTAAGATTTCCTCGTTGTAATACAACCTTCCTCTTGTGAATTCCAAAAAGCAAAGTAACAAATTACAAATTTGGCAAAGCCTCTCTCTCAAGATAGATAAGGGAAACAGTTCAACTTTCTAGGTAAAAGAGACACCCCCGTGGCATAAATGAATCAGTCTAGACAATCTCCCTCAGTATTTGCACAGTGATTGGCTGGGTCATACATTGACACGAAGAGAACAAACATGAATTATTCATATGTCATGAATTATTCATTTGTCATGAATAAGAGGAATCATGAATTATTCATGACTTAGAAACATTTGTTTTACCTTTTGAATATTCATGAAGTATAGGCTTGTAGCATAGTGAATCTTTCTGCTTTGACCCAAACTGTAGCAAAACTAATATGAAGAGATTTATACTGCACCTAAACACTGAAAAGGACCAACATCCGAAAATGGCTTTGATATCATACACAAGCATGTTGGAGATGGTAATGAAAATTTTAAGTAGAGATCAAAAGTGGCATTTGCTAAAGTGATTTGGAGAATTTTGATCGTGAATCAGGCTTATGAGGGGATATCGTATCTCTGTTCAATTCCACACTCTTTATTCATTATATGGTAGGCGAAAGTAGTGCAGAAAGCTATACACCTGTGTAAACCCAGTGAGAAAGGAGTGTACATAACAAATCTAGATCCATCATTATCTTGTCTGTGTAGGCCTTTGCAATGCTTAACACACACACACACACACACACACACATGTACACACTTTTCTGCAGCTGAGCATGGTTCATTTATGTCGGTCATCTCTGTTTGATTTAGCAAGAAAGTATCAGTAGATAAATTGTCTTTTATAGATAGAAGGGAAGAAAAATAATGAAGGGTAGTTAGCATATTTTTCTTGGTAGTTAGAATATTTTTATGTGGGAAAATGCTGATTGATGATTTAAAAAAAAATACAAATGTATGACCGATCTTACTTTGGAATGAATATTCAAAGTGAAACTTTTGTGTGAGTGAATTACTCATGCCATTTGAGTAGAACAATGGAGTCTATCCCTGATGTTTTCTTGTCTCGTGAGGGAATTTAGAGATATTTGCATGGCATTATTAACCTGCCAAATGTGGAGGATTTTGGCCTTAATGGATCGAGAATATATATACAAGATCTCTACAGTGCAGAGCACCTCTAAATGATAGGTGCATTGGTAACCACGCCTAGTCTTTCCCCTGTTTCCTTCCTAGACCCTTTTACCCATAACTTCGGAACCCAATGCCTGCAGCAGATACAATGTCACCGTTCTTGTGGCAAAGGAAGGATGAGGGTACATGTATTCATTAAGTCTTGCACTTGCCTTCTGGTATTATTTGCTGCTTTTTTTTTTCATTTTTCTTTTCTTTATTTTTCTGATCAAAGAGATGTCAAAGTATCACTATTATCTTGTATGTTATCCGTGCATGCGCTGGTACCGTGTTCTGCATATTCTCGGCTCCATCGTCTTGTTGCTATGATCTTAAAACAAATGATCTGAATTTATCATTGATGTTATTATTTTCTTTCCCCTTCCCAATTACCCTGTTGCACTCCAAATGTTGCTCCGCCTTCCAAAATGGCAGCGATGTCGATATGGATAACCAATCGGTGACCGACGTGCTCACGAGGTCACAAGCCAGCTCCTCTTCAAGTATTTCAACGGGGTAAGTTTCCCTCTCTTTTCCCCTGTCATTGTCGGTGTCTCATTTTGCAGGTTTCGTTATGTTTTCTTTTCTTCTTTTATCATCTTGAAATTTCCATTGTACTTTTCCACAGCGTGATATCAAAAACACACATCCCTGGAGGAATTATATTTTGTTATTTAAATAGCAGGAGATGAGTGTCATATTGACAAAAAAATCTGTTTTAACCAAAGTCTGTGGTAAGACAAAATGGGAGGCTTCCCTGTGGTATCATGACAGAACAAGATTGTAACGTTTAATCTGTTGCTTCATCTATCCATCCATTCATCTATTTATCCTCTGTCTGGCCATCTCTCTGTCTATGCAACCATTGATCTATTCCTCCTGTATACACATCCAACTGTCTCTCCATTTATCTCTTCGATTTATCCGTCTATCCATCACTATGTCCTTCTATCTCCTAATCTATCCCTCTGTCTATCTTTCGTTCTGTCTTTCTGTCCATCTGTCTGCATATCTCTCCATCTATCCATATATCTGTCCATACATTTATCCCTTTGTCTTTATACCCATCTATCTGTCTATCCATCTGTATTTGTGTTTATATCTATTCATACATCTTTCCATCTATCTCTCCCCTTGTTTTTCTATGTATCCACATACTTGCCAACTAGTAAGATTTTATCAGATTCAGTAAGAATTTTTACGTAAAAAATAGCAAAATCAGATTTTCTGTCAGAGAAATCAGATTTTAAAAAAATATTTAGATATACCTTTCATGTGTATTTTCTGAAGATTTGACCGAAAGTAAGATTTTTAACTTCAGTTTGCTTTTAAAATAAGATTTTTGCAATCCACAAATAAGATATTTCATCTTGAAATGTTGGCAGGTACAATATGTATCCATCCATCCACCTATCCCTCCTTGTTTTCTTTCTTTCTGTTCATCTATCTATCCATCTATCTCTCTGTCTTTCTATTTATTTATCTATCTATCCATCTCTCCCCTGGAAGCAGTCAAGACTCACCGAGGACCTCCCTGGAGCACCTTGCCAGACAGATTGACGAGGACGACTCCGACATGGAGGCCGAGGCGTCCACGCCCAACTGGCAGAAGTGCATCGACAAGGATATCGTCCGGAAGATGAAGCCCAAGGAGGTCAAGCGGCAAGAGGTCATCAACGGTGAGACTGGTGCACGTTTGCCGTGCTCAGAGGGGCTCTTTAAAGCTTTGAGTGTTAATATCAAGGTGTTCGAGACTGGTGTATGTCACATTGCTCACAGAGATACTGCTGATTGTTTGTTTGTTTGTTTGTTTGTTTATTTGTTTTAATCACAGTAAGACTAGTGCGCTCCAGTATAATCACACAGACACTTTGAATAGCATATAAAAAGTGGTTAGACGGGTGTCTGATGCTTTGCTTGTGTGTTTTCAGTAGTGTTTAAAGAGCAAATGTGACTGTGTTACAGTATGGTCACTAAACTGTGAGCTTTTGGTTTAGCAAGATTCTACGCCATTTTGTTTTTGGTTTAAAGGCAAACCATGATTTTGTGGGAAAAGATACAAATCATGGTGATAATAAGATGTGGCTTGAGAACTTTGTTCCCACCATGGGGTGGTGGGGGACTTGTGCGAATGATGCAAAAGGAAACTTTGAAACATTTATTTATTGCTTTGTTTTGTTTATTTTTGAGAACAGCCATTCAGGTAAGACAAACTCTGCATGATGATCGCCATTACTGACCACTCTCTCTCTCCCTCCTCCCCTGCTTCCCCCTTCCCCTCCCCCACCCAGAGTTGTTCCACACGGAGAGGACGCATGTGCGCAGCCTGAAGGTCCTCAAGCGTGTCTTCTACCTCCCGATGCTGGAGCACAACTTCCTCCCAAAGGACACCATCAACTTCTACTTCCCGAACCTTGACGAGATGATCGAGGTGCACGGCTCGCTCAACAACGCCATGAAGAAGGAGCGTCGGACGTCTCAGGTCATCCAGGAAGTCAGCAAAATCCTCCTCAACAGGGTGAGAATCAGTCTCTGTTACCCCATCCCCTCTCACCCACATAATCATCCAATGTTGCCATGGCAACTGCATCCCTCTTGTTTTGAGGAAGTCAGCCAAATTCTCCTCAGCAGGGTAGGTATCAGTTTCCCTTCCCCCTCCCCCACATAATCATCCAGTGTTGCCATGGCAACTGCATCCCTCCCATTTCGAGGAAGTCAGCTAATTCCTCCTCCGCAGGGTGAGGCAATCAGTCCACCTCCACCCACCCACATATAATCATCCAATGTTGCCACGGCAACCAGCATCCATCTTTCCAGGAGTCTCACGTACCCTAGTAACATGCTGCAGTATGGGTCTAAAGTTTGATGACAAATTTATATTTCCCTCTACAAACACCCAGAGCACGAGCAGTGAAACTACTACACTCAAAAGAAATGCTCTCTCCATTAATCTTAGTCATGCTTTTATGTATGTGTGCCTGTGTGTGTGTGTGTGTGCAGTTTGGGTCGCTTTTCTCTGTGACACTCAGCTTGCGCAGATTGTGCTGTCATGTATCGGAACTGTAGCATTAAATGGAACTGACCAGTTTTGAAGTTTGATGAATCAATGCAGAGTTTTACCTCACACCCTGTCTACTGGAGGAATACATCGATGGAACTTGCTTAAAGGAAGATGATTTGTGTTTTACTTGTATTTTGCTGTTGAAGTCATGCCAAATGACTCAAAACATACATTCTTGACATGAAGTTCATATTGAATTGTGAATTTGGTAAAAGTTCGTTGTTTGTTTTTTTTTTTTTCAGAGAAAGTAGATCCCTAAATGAACTGCAAAAACTGTCCCCTCAGTCCCATGCATGGTAAATCGTGTGTCCATGTCCTCTCTTCAGACATGTGAAGTCTTCATAAAGAATTAAGGACTTGTATGCATTCATGTTGTGACAACAGAAATATAAAAGCCTCGTTTCTTTTCTTCATGCCTCATTCACCTTCAATTCCTTGAAAAATTATTCAAATGAACGTAGCTGCTGATTTGATTTTGGGAATCATAATTGCGATCAGTTAAAACATGTGTAGTGCACAAGTAATCCCCTTGAAAGAGAACTGAAACTTTGCAGAGTGTTTGGCAGCTGTGCTTCTACCCCAAAGAGATGGTCAAATGGTATTAGTAACACTACCGTATGTGTCTGTTTTTTCAATTTCGTTGTCTCCTTGTGCAGTTTGACGGCGAGGCCGGAGAGACGATGAAACGGGTGTGTTCCACGTTTTGTCAGAACCAGAGCATCGCGATGGAGCACCTCAAGAAGTTCATGAAGAAGGAAAAGGAGAAGGAGAAGGACAAGAAGGAAGGATCGCTATCCAAGTTCATAGACGTGAGTCCGTACGACCGAGTGTCCCCCACGTCTCAGGCATGAGAGGCGAGACCACTCCTTGGGGGGGGGGGGGGCTTCCTCACGTTCGTCGTCATATCCTGACAAGCTTTTTCTCATGCCTCGTATGAAAACTCAAATAGAGAACCCCAAATCCGTGGATTTCCAACCACCAACTAAAAATCGCATTTTGGGTCAATCTCTTTTTATCACAAATAAGTGACGATTTTTTATCAAGTGCGAACCAGAATGCACGATTCATAGCTTATGAGCGGCCATTTCAGAAGATGATCTACTGTCATCCCTAGTGTCATGAATTTCTTAAAAGATTTCCTGCAATTATAAGCTTAGAATATTTGTTGATCTGTGTTGAAATTAATGAATGCTTGTGTCAAGTTTTTCGGGTTTTTTTCATTGCAGCTGAGTGATAAGTTGCCTGTCAGTGATTGTTGATCTGTGCTTTTTGGCTAGTTGATTGCTTTTTGTTTTGGGTTTGTTTTTTTACTTTCCTGTTTCAAATGTATTTTCTCTTTGGAGTTGAGTTCTCCCGGGAAAAATGGCAAAGATGTGAAACATGATTTTGTTTGTTTGTTTGTTTCACAGGAAGCGGAAGCAAACCCACTGTGTAGACGGCTACCACTGCCAGGCATTATTGCCACCGGTTACCAAAGATTGACCAAGTACCCTCTACTCATAGAAAACCTCCTCAAATATACCCCAGGTAAGTTGAATAAAAAAAAAATTACAGAAGTGAAAAATGTATTCAACCCTCTTGAATGAAATCACTTAAAACTTTTTGCATTGATGGGTATTACTGTACTTGCCATGTATTTAACGAGTCTAAATTTTCTTGAATTGGGACTCCCCGACAATTTTGTGAGTGGTTAAATTCGCGATCGTGGAGTTTAGTACTGAACAGAGAAATGTATATAGGCATGTCACATTTATATCGGGATCAGAATCAATATTTTCGCGTGTCTTTGAATTCATGAATAGCACCTGACTCGCAAAATTTGTGGAAATAAAAACGTCGCGAAATATTTGGTGTATACGGTACTCATTAAACTCCTTGACCAAGTCACAGCTGCCAAGTTTCCACGATTCTGGGGGAGGTCCGATGAAAATTTTGAGATCTCTTCATGTCCCGGGAAGTAGAAACTGCGAATGCCTTTCTGATTAGGGAACTACATTGTAGTTTGCCTGTTGAGATGAATGTAACTCGCAAGTTCTCTGTGGGTGCTCTTTGCATCCTTCTCGGTTCAATGTCACAATCGTTTGCAGTGTTCTCATCCAGCTATGAGACTGACTCTCATGCAGAAAATTGACGGATACTGCTATGGTCCGATGTGTCCATCATCGATAATCAATTATAAGACATTACATAGGAACCACGATCGGATATGTTCTCTTATGCAAATGTGAACATTTTACAGAAAAAAAATTAACAGTTTCTACAGGTGCATGAAAACTGTTTTCCATTTACCTTAACCTTGCTATAATTATCGTCATCACCACCATCTTTGTCAATCTGTTCTTTTCATCGTTATGATGATGGTATTGATGTTGGTGAGATTGTCATTTCAATGTTAGCTATTGTTATTACATTTATCAGTATTGTTAGCTACGTTTCACTTTTCATCATCCTTGCATTTTCATTATCATATCCTTTGCCCTCTTCGCGTCGTGCCCCCGCCTCGCCACAGTGAAGAGCTCGGAACACGAGCAGCTGTCGAAGGCGCTCCAGAAGAGCAAGGACATCTTGTCGGCGGTGAACGAGGCGGTGAAGGAGAGCGAGAACATGCACAGGCTGCAGGAGTACAACCGGCGCATGGACAAGACCCCCGTGGAGAAGTCGACGAACCCGCTGGTGGCGGACTACAAGAACTTTGACCTCCTGACCCGCCGGCTGATCCATGACGGCCAGCTGTCCTGGAAGGTCAACCGGAACAAGAGCATCGGTCAGTGGAGGGTGGACAGAGAAAAGGGGGAGAGAGAGAGAAATGAAAAGATGTAGCTCATTTGGTCTTTGTTATTGTTTGTGTCTCTGTGTTTATAACTTACTATGTTTCTATTTTTTATATTATGCTTTGTTACCTCTTTCATCTCTTTCATACGTGGAATCCTTTAGGCTTTTGATATGTGAGAACGTATCAGGGCAATTACGCCCCAGCTAAATACTGGTTAGTGATAAGGTTAGAGTAAAGATTTGGATAAGGGTTAGGTTTGGGGTTAGAGTTCGGGTTAGGGTTAGGATTAGGTTCAGAATGAGGATAAGGGTTAGGGTCAGGGAAAGGGTCTAGGGTAATTGGCCAGGGGGTACCAAAGTGCCCTAGACCCATGTGAGAAGTATCTGAATGGAGACAACTGTCTTGAGGCCATGCATGTACAGTGTATGTATGCTAGAACCACATGTTGGAGTTGGTGACAGCTGATGAGAGCTTACTGATAGCAGCTAATCATGACAGTCTCAAAGCTCAAACTTCTTGCGGTCTCACGCTCAGCAAAACTGTGTATTACAGGGTAAGAGAAACCACAAGCTTACAAGTCTTGTGTTGTTTCCCCCCCCCCCTTTTTTTTTGACTTGTAAATTCTAGCTTCAGACTACTAAAAATAGGAAAAAAACTGGGTACCTACTGGTCCGACAGGGACTGGTCTGACCAGTAGAAAAAAAATGGGTTAGTGTGGAGCCCTGGCTGAAAGGTCCTGTTTACCTTGGGAACAGTGATTTTAAAAAGTTTCAAGATAGGACATTTAATGCATATGTGTAAGTCTGTTGTATCACAAAGCATCCAATCATATCATATTTTCGCGATAAAGCCTAAAATATCTGTATCTATATCTGTATTTTTCTCAATAAATCATAACTGTAGACGGTTTAGTCTGGAAACATTTTTATTATAACTGTTGTTCATATTTTGTATATTTAACAATACTTCACATTGATTTTACCAATTCAGACTTTTACAGTGGTTGTTTCTATCCCTAGCTCACATTTTAGAACTATTGAAAGCACTAATGCTGAGTGTTTGTTTCATCTGCAAATGGTAAATTATGCCTTTAAAGACGATGTCTTTCAGATGACAATGAACACTTACTTGTGGATGTTATTTTGGTCTTCTCCCTCTGTGCATCCTTTCCACCAGATGTACAAGTGCTTCTCCTGGAGGACATCATCGTCTTGCTACAGAAGCAGGATGAGAAGCTGGTCCTCAAGCTCCACTCCACCAACCAGATGCGGGAGGAGGTGAAGACCCACAGCCCCATCATCAAGCTCAGCACCGTGCTCTGCCGGACGGTGGCCACGAGTGAGTGTGGTTGACCCAGCCATCTCCCCTATAAGCCCCGCCCCATCTGCTATCTCTCTTTCTTCATCCTCATCCCCTACCCCTTTCATTACTCCCTCTGCTATCATCTCAGGACCCCGCTTGCTGTCTTTCCCTCTCCCCCTTATCACCCTGACACGCCCTTTTTCCGTCCCCTATACTACCCTGACACGCCCCCTGTTCCTTCCTCTCATTCCCCATACCCTCTTCTACCCTACCATCATCTTGTGTACCCCTTTCCTCTTCCCCTTTGCTGTCATCCATGTGCTCCTCCTCTTCCTCCTTCTTTTACTCCTCCTCATCTTCCCATCTCACCCCATTATTCCTCTTACTCTTTAATCTACCATCACTCCATATTCTCTACCCTCAACTCCTTTCCCCCATTCTCATGAACTTAGCCCGACCACACCTCTGTACTATAATTCTCTACCACACCTCTCTACAATTCTCCACTGCCTACCCTTATCCCCAGCCAGCTCTAATCCTTCCCCCATCAAATGTCTCCCCTTGTATCTTGTCCCCCTCTATACCACCTGTTTCCCTTGTCCCTTCACCCTATCTATTCCCCTCCCATCATTTCTTTATCCTTCTCTCCCCTCCTACCATTCTCCCCACCCCTCCCTTGTTCCCCCATTCACCCATTTATAACCCTAACTCATTCCTTACCCCTCCCCTTCCCTTACCCTCACCCCTCCCTCCATGCTCTCATTTCTTCCCTCCTTCTCCTCCTCCCTTCCTTCCTCCCCCCTGCCCTTTTGCCTATCCCCCTCTACCTCGTTAACCATGATACCTACACTTGTACCATAGTGCTTTTCAGCAGCCATATTATATGTGTATGTTCAGTATACTTTGATTTGATTTGATTTGATTTATTTCTGCATTCAATCAGATACAAATTGAGTACAAATTTCAAAAGTACAAAGACAAGAGATAGCAAGTGCAGTGAAATAAATCGATAACAGTACACAAATAGATACACATAGGCCCTAAGTGATTGCATTGAGCAGTATACATACACAAAAACATGAAATAAAATAGACAGTATTTTTCAGTAAATGAGAGAGATAATTGAATGCAGGAGACCACCATCGTAAGCGATTAAGCTTGAAATGGATGGGGGCCTCATAATGCATAACTGTAATAGAATAAGAAAAATATAAAACAGTCATGCATTGCCATCACCCCCACCATCGCTACTATCACTACCTTCCTCCCTGCAGACAAGAAAGCATTCTTCCTAGTCAGCACATCCTCGGCGGCGGGGCCCCAGATCTACGAGCTGGTCACGGGGTCAGTCCAGGACCGCTCGGCCTGGATGGAGGTTATCCACCACACCCAGGAGTTGGAACGCAAGCAGCCCAAGGGGGTGCGGCGCAACGCCCGCACCACCCTCAGCCAGAGGATCCCCCAGGGACTCCACCCGCTCAATGAAGAAGACATGAAGATGTGAGTGTGAAGCCAACTAAAGGGCCCCTGAAATCCAAATGCATGTTGATTTATGATACCCTCAACATCACTTTTGCGGTGAAAGAAATATCCAGAACATTCCATATATTTTAAACGATTTTTTCTTCTACTTTTCTTCAGATTACTTGGGAACGCCCTCCAAAAATCCTTCCAAACCAATATTCCTCCTGAGACCTCATCTGTCAATCATTGCTTAAGTACTGATATGTTTAACAAAAGACATTGGAATGCACCTTCCCCTCGACTCAGCATAACTTGCATGTTCCCTCGCCATGTCTTCTGTTAGTCACATTAATATCATGGAAATATGCAAGTTGTACTATAATCTACTATAGTAAGTAAAAAATCAACGTTGGTAAAGGTGATAGGACAAACTATCACTTCCGAGGCGATCTGGATGGAGCTATCTTTCCAAAGCGCAGCTGAGGAAAGATAGCGTACACATTCAGATCGCCGAGGAAGTGATAGTTTGTCTCATTGCCTGAAACTAAAAGTTGATTAGTTGCTTTATATTCCACATATAGGGTCCTAGAAATTCCCATTTTATTCCACACCTTTGTTCTGCAACTTTTGATTTCTGTCCTCTCTTAGCGATGACAAACCCGACATCATCGAACCTCCAACGGTGGAAGTAGCCCCGCAGCCAGTTGTTGTGTCCCCCCAGCCCAGCCCTGTACTAGGTAAGGCGGCGATTTTTACAAGGAGGGGCAGGGCGTTGTTACTTGCCGTTCAAGATCACACCGTATTCAATTCTGTCTCGTCTGTTGCGCGAGCGCTTGCTGAATGCGCAAACGCTTTCTACCAGTGCGCGTCATTTTGTTACATTTCACAAGCGCACAGACATCTTTGCTTGTGGCATACTAGTGCGCAGTTTTAGGGGCTTCCCCTTTTCAGCGCTGGGATGTGACTGCCAAGTCAATTTCAAAGACGAGTAGGATCCCGGTATTTTTGTGCAGTTTATGCTTGCTCTGCTTGATTGTATAGATGATAATAATTATATTGGATGGCCTTAATTCCCATTCATAGCCATCCAATATGATAT
This sequence comes from Diadema setosum, assembly GCF_964275005.1. Classification (NCBI taxonomy): domain Eukaryota; kingdom Metazoa; phylum Echinodermata; class Echinoidea; order Diadematoida; family Diadematidae; genus Diadema; species Diadema setosum. The sequence goes on from NC_092690.1 coordinate 9,268,691, forward strand.
AAATATTGACCTGGTCCATAGATTCAAGCATTGCAAGGAGGGCAGCATACCGTATGTCCCCCCAAAAAATTACAACATGACCCTCCGCAACAATAACTTTAAAAATAGTGGATCCATCCGAATACGATTTCAGGGTATGAAACTATAGTATAACTTATTACCCACATCCAACAGAAAAGCCCATCCGATTTGCTTCAGTGGTCAAAGAGAAATTATGATTTTTGTACAGCATGTCAGGAATCCCTTCCCTCCAAGTTCTGTCTATTGCATTCACACATGAATGTTCAGTTCCAAGAGCATCCAAGTGCTAAGCTTGGAAGAATCAGACTCATGACATGCCTTTACAACAATCCACATTTCTCTCTGACCACTTAACCAAATCAAATGAGGTTTTCTGCAAAATATAGCTAAGATGTTGTATTTCAAGACCCTGAAATACTTTGTAGCATTCAGACAGTTTAATCGTATCGAAAGTTATCAATGCGAAAATCTGATTGTAATGGGGGGGAGGGAGGGGACATACTGTACAGTGTACGTGTTAGTATTATGGGGAAGGAGTGTTGAAATAATGATGTCTGACACGGGAGTGCCGTTGTCTCTTTTTACTGCAGTGAACCAAGCACCTTCCGAGCCGGAGCCCACGGGAGACATCCGAACCACACTGGAGGAGACATTAAAGCAGGTAAACGAACAGATGTGGGTCATGTGACCCGGCTGTCATCAAAAAACAACAACAACACACGTGCTGTGCATCAGAATGTTTACCAAAAGTAGTGGTTTTCTTCTTCTTCTTTTTTTGTAATTTCATTGTGAAAAGTTGGAAGAATCTGTGATGACCAATGATGTTACCTGGTCAGATTTAATAGCCACTTGTCAGTTGATATAAAGTTTCAGTGTCAGTTTCGGTGTGTTTTATTCATTCACTTGCACAAATAAGATATGTGATAAATCAGAGACAATCTAACTCCCTTGTGACAAATCAGTGATGACTAAACTCAACCATAACATGACAAGACTTAAAGGTATAAACAAAGTGTCTTCTTTCCTTGTCTCTTCTTGTCTTTCAAGTTGCCAAATGAAAGTGCCAGCCTCTTAGAACAAGTTCGATCCCTGATGGTACTCACCAGCAGAATTAGACCAGTACTAGGTAAGTTGGTCTTCCTCCCTGCCACGCCTACCCGTGTCCATGAACGACCAACTATGCAGAGAGGTCAGAGTTCAAAGGTCGTGGTGATGTCATTTACAGAGCTCCACTGGATGCATTGGGGAAAGTTGAGAATAGATCATAGAAAAAAAAAAAGATGGACCAAACATCAGAGTTCAAAGATCATGGTGAAGAAACTGACAGAATCTCACTGGATGCGCGGAGAACGTGGAAAACAGAACAGACCAGATTTGGTCAAAGTGTTATGGATTTGGATCAAAGTGTTGTTTGGTCAAAGTGTTATGGGTGATACATACATTAGGAATTTTGCAAGTGGTTCGATCGGCAATCGGGATCTGTTGCCTTGGAGACGGTATTTATTGCATTTATGTAATGGAAGGCAATATTTGGCCATGTTCTTCACTTTGCGCACACATATCAGTGGATGCACCAAGATTTGCAAAGAGAGAAAATATATATATATTATGTCATATGGTACGTGTTAGCAGATTGTGTTGTAAAATAATTGAGGTCATGAAGTGTGGTTTTTCATTTCTTGTTACTTCATAATATCTCTGCTTCTCTCTATACACAGTTGTATTTATCTACCTTTTGAAACCTTTTCGTATCTGTCTATATATCTCTATCTCTCCCTTTGTATCTATATATCTTTCTCTAACTTTCTGTCTGGTTCTATATCCCCATTTATCTCTCTCCCTTTGTATTTATTTAACTCTTTCCTATCTTTCTATCTCTCTCTTTCTATCTATCAATCTATCTATCTCTATCTATCCATCTATCAATCTATCTGTCTATCTTTCTCTTTCTATCTATCTAACTATCTCTCTTTCTTTTTGCGTTACATTCTCGTAATCCAGATGATGCAGTTGGTGAGTCTTCAGAAAACAAGGTTCTGGTAGAGGCCATGCAGGCCCTCGACAAACAGCTTACAGTAATGTCGGTAAGTCTGCGGAAGAAGCCCAAATCTCCCTTCAAACTTTTTATATCTGTTTGTGTCTTGACAAGAAAATGTAAAAGCCCTTCATGGTTTTGAGACTAATTTTGGCATATTGAGGCACATGTAACACAAGAGTATCTCCCTCTTTGCTTTGTTGAGCTACTGTGACTTTGTGGCATAAGTGTCAGCAGCGCTGCGCAAGAGGAAAGAGGATGAAATAATTGCAGGGGGGAGAACTTGAGGATTCGGATCCTCTTTGACTTTGGGCGATGTACATTTTGGTGGGCCTGTCACTGTCAGGCAATAGGGAGAATTCAGGAGCTCTTTAAAGGAACCTGTGCAATGCAAATGCACGTTAACTTATATTGATTCACGATACCCTCAACATAACTGAGGTGGCCTGCAATGACTTTTTAAAATCATATCGTAACATGGAAACATGCAAGTTATGCTCAGTCTAGGGGAAGGCGCATTCCAATGTCTTTTGTTCATCATATACCACACAACTGACATTCCTCAAATGCCTAAGAGAAGGAATTACATGGCTTCGTAGCTAAGGTACACCTCAAGAACTTATCACAAGGTTTTTTGATCACCATGCAAATTTTCTCCAATCCAGGGGCAGCAGCAGGAGAAGGAGATAGAAGAGAGCCGACTGCAGCAGGAGAACGAGGCCCTCCGTCTCGTTCAGGAGAAGATGTACAGTGAGCAGGAGCAGCTCAAATCGGAGCTAACTGTAACGCAGCATGAACTCAACAACCTCCAGATCTCCGAAGACCGGGGGCCGCCCATGCGGGCATCCGCTGACTCCATCCCAGACATCCTGGAGGATGGGGAAGATCTGTCGGACAAGCAGCAGAATCGGCAGTCGTACTCTGGCGACTCGAGCGCCACAGAGTCGGAGGACTCCAAGACGATGGAATCGTCGGAGGCTGAGGAGCACACAGTCGTGCAGGATGTAGAGGGCAAGAGTTTTGATGACCACGATGTGGAAATTCCCATGATGGTCCAGCCAGAGGTGCAGCCGGAGGTGGGAGCGGCCGTTGCGTGTCAAGTCGTCAACGAGCAGCTGTCGGAGCTGAGGTCCGCTGTCCACGAGCAGCTGCAGGGACCGAGGGCTGCTGCAATGGAATCCAGTGGAAGCCAGGAGCAGGAAAGGACTCAGGAAAATTCTGAAACATGTACCAAAGATATAGAGCACCGTGACCCCGAGGGCGAGGGGCAGGTCGCCACGGAAATGGGAGGACCCGTTGAGAGCGAGAGGCAGGAAGTGAGAGCGGACGATTCGCTGGAGGATGCTGGTTACCATGGTGACAGTGACAATCCGGATGTAACGCCGAGTGCCTTTGGAGGAGTCGAGGATATCCGTGATGCCGATAGGCAAGCATTGCTTCCGAGAGAGATGAGCGAACCGGTACCACTGGTCGATGAGAACAGCAACGTTGGAACCGGTGTTGATGAGACTCCCATGGTGGAGAGGACCCTTGATGTTGCAGAGACCCAGGATCTAAATGCCGATGTTACGACTGTGGAGAGCACAGAGGAACCTTCGCTTTTAGGGCACGGTGATGCAGACTCCAGTGCAGCACAGGTGGAGTCTTTAGGGGACACTCCCCGAGAGGAAGCAGACTCTGACCCCGTCGCCACAGAGCCCGACCTCCCCACGACAGAGTGGCAGGGACCCCCCAGCCCGTGTCACATCGAGGTCGTCGACAGCATCATGAACTCTGGAGACCTGATCTCGAACGTTGAAAGGTCCGACGAGAAGCGCGACCTGGGACCTGAGGGCGAGAAGCCTGAGACCATACCGAGTGTGGGCAAAGTGGAGACGATCCCAACGGACGTGCTGGGACAAACTAAACTAGAAGTCCCCAAGGGGGACAGCCGGCCGGCGAGCATCATCTCACTGGACTCCGCCTCCTCGGATGTTCCCGTCGGCTCCACGACGGACGAACAAGACGACACTGATGGAGAGAAGCCTGTCGAGGGAACAAAGACACAAGGTAAGTCAAGGAAACTTCAGCTTCAGCCAAGTACCTGTCACATCTCTAGCGGACTCAAGTAGCCTGATCCTTTCCAGGGCTTGAGCTGCAGCTCCCGTAAGGGATGGGATTTTTCCTTCCCACTTTAATCCAGTGAACTTGTCTTTGGTTTTGCATGCTATGCCACTTGTGCTCCTCATTTTTGCATTCACGCATGAAGGAATGTCGGAACAGATCATCGCTCATCTGCCTGTACTAAAACGACTATCATGGATGCAGGGCCACTTGCTCCTAATCCAGTGGCATCCCTCACTAAAGCACATGGCAAGAAGTCCACCCATAGATAGGGGGAATAGTTTCACAAAAGATCTTGGCAGAAAGAGTTTCCTGAACTGTAACCTCCGAGGTTTTGCAGAGGAATAGGTCGCAGTTACACGCTGCAACTCAAATATATGTATTATCCTCGTTGGGTTGAATATCAGGTAAGAGGCAAATGAATCATGCTTTCCATCAAAACAAGCTTAATACCACTATTTCACTGGTGGCAGCAACATTGTTTTGAGTCTGAATGCATTTGAGTATTTGAAGGTTCCAAATGATTATGACTGCAAACTGTATTGAGATTTAGTATCTACCTTCAAAAGAACTGATTTAATGGCCTTTAAGTTGAAAAAAAAAAATGATAAAAAAGTAACATAAGGTAGACACTAAATAACTCTTCTAAATTTTAAGTCTATGTTTTGTAAGTAGATTAAAGCCTAATGGTCTGTCTTGCCATTAAGTCCAAGAATTTAGTTATGTATAAAGAACACCAGTGGTCAGTGTTTCCTTTTCACAGATTTTCTGTCTAGTGTATTATTGGAAATCAAAGTTGTGATTTGGTGACATTTCGAGAAATCTTTTTAGATACGCTTTCATGGTTAACTACACAAGATCTCATTTATATTAAATTGTATGGACAAGCAAAAATTGAACATGAATATTATATTCATTCCTCTTGAGCAGTTAAAATAAGTAAATAAATGTCACTCAGTCATGAATGCATTTTAGAATAGACGTTATCTGCATTGTTTTGTTGCATCATGAAACACAATTAAACTGTTGTAAAGTTCTTTAAAACATGAAATTAAAGAGTGGCTATGATAGATTTTGACTTTTTTTTTTCCTGGGAAAAGTGAAATTTTAAAGTACTTTCTGTGATTGCAGACAAGAACTTTACAAAAGTTTTGAAAGTCTTCAAAAATTATGAGATATGCAGACACAGTTGATAGAAAGAGTCTTGTACTATTGCAAGAACAAACAAGCAGAAATGGCCCCTCCATAATATGGCGATCTCATTTCAGTAGGCTTTTCCACTGGCTTCACTGGATGGGTTGTAAGTCCAGTGGGTGATGTATATTTTGGAATACAATATTCTGTATCTGTATCTTCTGTTCATATGTTCAATATTCATGCTTATTTGCACATATAAAAGAACTCAACAGCAATACGCAAGCTTACTGAAGCACTATAATCACTCTATGAGGTTTTATCCATTGCAGCCGTGCTACCAATCATATGCACATATATTCACGATATAAAATCAAATACCTTCAACTTGTTTTTATATAATTCATTAGAGGAAATGATTGACAAATTTGTATATATGTTGGTGATTGGTATGCTAAAGAACCATTTCAAAATGTACAAAGTTGTTACTCCACAATGGAAAGGTAAAAGCACAGCTTCACTGCTGTCCCTGATTTCATTAAAGTATATTCATGCATACATGTATTATATGTATATGTTTATATATTAACTATGATTATGAGTGCGCTAATGTCATATACAATATGTAACAAAGAGCAATATTTCCGTATTTAGTTGCACCATAAACGGGCAGAAAGTTGCTTTATCACTCAAATGCTTAAGTTTTTGTAACCAGGCAGTATAAAGAAGTGTGAATAAAAGGCAATAGATCACTGAAGGCACATATAAGCAACATTATCCAGCAATATTTATTTATATTAAATGGGTTGGTCAAATACCGGTTAGTGATTGGCTAAACACAGTCACGTGATGGAGGTACATTCGTTATGTACGCCCATGGGCGAACATTCTCGTTATGTTCTCCCATGGGAAAACATTTTCACGTAACAAATAGCCGCGCACACAGTGAATTTGGCTCTGCGCGAGCTAGCGCGATCGAGTGCGTTGTGCGCGTGCTGGACCTTTACGCTAAGCGTACCATGCTCATATCAATAATGTAAGGTGATGTACAGTTTGATGCACCACTTTCAGAGCATGAAATCAATTGATAATGATGGTATTTGACTAACCCATATAATATAACAGATGATGACTTTTGTTGTCGGGAACATACCAAACGTTCGACCCTCAGGGTTTGAAATGCTATTGAGGGAGGTTATAAGTCCCGAGACGAAGTCGAGGGACTTATAGCCTCCCGAAATAGCATTTCAAACCCTTCGGGTGAAACATTCGGTATGTTCCCTTCCCCGCCAGTCATCATCTACATGTATATAGTGTTGTATGCAAGCTCATATTTGTATACAGGCTATGCACAAAAAATCACACCTGCTGCTTGCCACAAATCAAGTGGATTTATTTTTCTTGCCATAGGTGCAAACAACACACTTTTTATCCCGTATGTTTTAAGGGGACCACAGACATGTAATTAGGCAAATCGAGACTAGAACATGGCAAGATACATGGATTATAAGAAGGGAAGAGATTTTGTTTTCTTTAGATGGAGAATAAAAATGTTGTTAGGATATCATGTCCTACATATTTATATCCGTGTTTGTGTTTGCTTTTTAGTTTAAAGGGCAATGATTATCAGCAGCCCCCTCCCCATGCCACCACTTAAAGGGAGGGTATAGTTTTGGTTGAGACTTAGCGTCGGATTTATGACATTTTCTTGGTGAGTTAATGAGAAATCTCCTTTGATATATGAAAGAGCATGTGATTCCAAGAAGGATTCAACATTTATTTGATGAAAGTTCGTCTTGGAATGACAGAGATATCCACACAAAAAAAGTTATCCTTGTACAATTGACAGGCCACAACTTTTTTGAGGATCGCTTTGTTTTACCTTTTTTTGGATATCTCAGTCATTTCAAAACCAATTTTCATCAAATAAACTTGATTCCCCTTGGAATTGTATGCTCTTAACATTTCATCGAGTGGTTTCTAAATATCTGGCAAAACGTTACAAGCTGAATCCTCACTTCAACCAGTACTGTATAGTCCCTTTATTAAATTCATAAAGTCTGCACACACATGCACACACACACACACACACACACACAAAATCAGGTGATTGCTCATTTAAGACAAATGAAGCAATGGTATGTGACTGAAAATACTGTATGACCTTTGAAAGGGGGTATAAAAGAAGTTTAATTTTTCTGTACAAGAATTTGATTGGACCCCTAGGTCACATGGGAAACATGTGTTAATATCCCTCTCTGAGCCAAGGGACCTTGGACAGTCAACAGTGTGCTATGGGGTTTTCTGTGCTAGTCTGCACTCAAAGCACACAAATTGTTACCTGATCTGGAGAACAAATGTGGCGCTGAATCACAAAACCAACAAAAAGTTTCCAGACATGGATTTTTTTTGATTAAGGGCAGATTCTGAAAGAGCAGACTCTAAGCTTTAAAATGATGTATAACTCAATTCAAACAGACTCCCCTAACCTATCTAAATACTGGAAAGAACGCACACACTCTGAAAAAGTGTGAACTGAGAAAAGAGGCTCTGAAGTACAGGGTCCATTCAAGCGCTTAATCTTTACCCAGCCGGGCTAGCTGTGCAATGAAAGGGACAAAACACAGGATGTAAACCACCCCAGCAACAACAATAAAGGGACTATTAGATTAAGCTGAACTTGATCGTATTCTAATAACACATTCTGTCCATGATTAATGCCAACTTTTAAAGCAGTAGCGTTATCCTTTCTAAAGTTTCAAGCTCTTAGACTTGAAAGTGAAGAGTGTGCAAAGGATTTCAAGAAATGTAAAGGGGCCTCTATTATAAAAAAAAAAAAAAAGTCATACCTAATCATTCTACTCTCCCCCCCCCCCAAAAAAAAAAAGGGTTGTAGAAAAACTGCTGAAAACACACTGTCCCATTCATGTTATGATTCCAAACTAAAGAATAATGTTGAAGAAAGAAAGCTCTTTCAGAAAATATGAAATACTCAAGGTTGACTTGGTTGACCCATTTCCCCATTTTTGAGTCCTCACGTAAAATCAAGGGGTGGGACTTTTTGTTGGTTTTGTGATGCATGGTCACAAATACACACACACATGCATGTTGACACTTTGGGGTACCCTGCTAGATCTGTTGTATGCTCAAAAGGGGTGGGGGAGGAAAGCTTTCCAACCAAAGAAACACCAGGTAAGGGTGGTGCCCTGGGTCAACAAATTACAATTATACTGCTGTGTAATGAGTCTTATTGCTAACATAACTGCACTGCAATGAAGTACAATTGATTCTCTTGAACCCTGTCTTGCCATTCAAAAGGACATCCATTTTCTGTTGCAAGGTGGTGGTATGGGAGCTCAGAGGGAGCAGCGATAGTGGGATAGAGTCTAGTTTCCAATACTGGGCACGATTTTGTCAATTTTGTTTCTTACAGGGGGTTTTCATTTCTTTCTTTTTTTTCTTTTTTTTTTGCTCGTGTTATTGTTGTTGTTGTTGTTCAAATTCTGTTCCAAGGGACCACATTATACATTCCGTCACATCATTTGGTTTAAAGTTTGTGCGTCCCTTTTGTAACCATGAAAATTGGATTCCTTTCATGAGCTGGTATATTGCAGAGGTAACTCATTCAGACCTCTTCTCAGATTGAAAAGACTGGAAACTTCTTTACAATGGAGAGGGAATAAATGCTATAAGATTGCCAGTGAATCTATTCATTAAAAAAAATTAAAAGAAAAAATCATTATTCTCGGTACAAAAGGGGATTGTATTTTAAAGTGATGTGGGGTTAGTTTTTCATTCCTTATTTAAAAATCCTGAGGTGTATTATCTTCAGATCTCATACAAGATGTTTCTTCAACCAAGCAAAGATTTGTGAGATATTGTAATAGGGACACACAACCTATACATTGTAAGACTTGATGATACACAATACTTTTTGAAATTTGCCATGTAGAGAGGCATTTTGTCCTTCAGATTCACAATTCTGGTAAAATTTATTTAGTCCATTCCCCAACCAAAGTTTAAAATCCACATAGACTTTTGCAGGGCTCTGTGCATTCCTGTAGGCAATGATTTAATGAGTTTACGTAATTCCTTCATTTTGAAGAAGAGTATCATGCACAATTTCAGATCCTAAGAAATTCATACAGGCCATGCAGAACTCTTGGAATTGGATATGATTATTCATCTTGCTTACCTTTACAATAGAAGTGCCAGAAATATGAAACATATCAATTTTGCATTTATGCAGATTTAAAGCTAAAATCATCTCCCGCTTTTGATTAATGCTGCAAATTTAAGGGCTACATTCACAATGAATTACTGCCATGACCTTGAGGTTTTTGAGAGTTCTAAGTGCTTCACCATGCATACCTAAATGAATTCATGGGCTAATTTCGATGTTGTGAAGTGTCATTCTCTTTAATCACAATGCGTTTTTTACTGTTATGCTGCAGCTGTGCCTTCTTGATCATTGTTGAGCTAATCTCACATATTCATATCTAACTGTGCCCCCACCCCTTAATTGTTGCATATTTTGGTTTTAACAATTTTCTAAATGTTTGCTGTTGTATTATATGATTTTATCCTCTTTGTGCATTGTTCTTTGTGTGTGTTGTGTGTGTGTGGGTGTGCGTCTGTTATTTTACCCAACTCACAGGTGGTCTACTTGCCAGAGCTAAACGTGTCTTCCAAGAGTGGGTGTAGCTGAAAAATGGCCGCCACTCACGAGTTTAAACCACCCATGCCACGCTGTACGTCTAAAAAACAGAAATGCAAATCTAAATGTATTTATCCACATTGTATCGCTTGATTTTTCTGCCATCTATCGAGTGCCTTTCATCGCACCTACATACAAATATGTACTCTCCCCCCTTCCATGGCTTTTTGGCTTTCTGCTTCGCTCACTGTCATTTTGCCTTGACTTACTTTCCGCTCCTCCCATTATTAGAGCACAATTCGTTCTGCCATTTCAAAAGGTCTGGGCTTCTTACTTTTGCTTTTGTTATTTGGGAGGAGATGCACCCCTCTGTCACCTCTCATTGGTCATTGCCGCACCCCACATCAACACCGCACTACGCAATGCACTTGACCACACCCCCACAATCCAGTCATTTCTGCAAACCCCACTGTATGAACTGTGGATTTGAGTGTAGTCGAGATATGTTAGCTTACGTTACTTCAGACAAACAAGCTGCCGGTTGTATCTATAGCAGATCAGAGAAATTACGCAAATCCTGCTATTGATATTCAGTCTTGGACCTTAGACATTGGACCCTGGACGTTGCACACAAAACCCTGGATGTCCTCTTGATCGTACATAGTCTGCCCATACACAAATATTGGACAGTCCTCTCTAGAAACCGACCACTCTGAACGCATGCAGTGAAATCCTTACCATATTCAATTTTCCTTAGGAAATAAAAAAGATATTAACAAATACCCAAAAATCTTTTCTTGAAATAAGAAAAACAAGAGTGAAAGCCTTACCATATAGTGTAATTGAAAAACATGTCACCAGAAGGAGTCGTAAACATAAGAAAGTGATAGAATTTTACATATTAGAATTTACATATTGCTATGAGACAATGATATTCACAGTAACTACCGGCGTACATGTACAAGCATGAAGATTGGATGAGCTGGTGATATCATTACATTATAAGAGATTCAACCCATTGAGGACAAGCTGATTTCCCGTGGAAACATTTTCCCATAAGGACCTGCCTGAGTACTCTCGGGACTTATCACATAATCTTTACTATTTTTTCTTTCTTTTTGCTTACATGATATAAAAAAAGAAGAAGAATGGCTTGCACTTGTATTTGCGGAGGGAAAAACCCATACATCTGGGCCCCGCTGCAAGAAAGTTGCAATCAATTGCAAATGATTGCTAATTTTGAAACAACCATTCTGATTGGCTCAGGGTCTGCCCTAATAAGAAGACATGCATGCAACAGTGATTTTGATTGGCCAGTGACAATCAGTTGCAAGTTGCGTTTAAACGCAAAGTTTCTAGCAACGGGGCCCTGGTCACATTGAATAGCAAACTTCAAGCTGCAACATAAAGAGACATGCAAAGAGACGTGATACATCTGGGCCCCGTTGCTAGAAACTTTGCGTTTAAACGTAACTTGCAACTGATTGTCACTGGCCAATCAAAATCATTGTGGCATGCATGTCTTCTTAATAGGGTAGACCCTGAGCCAATCAGAATGGTTGTTTCAAAATTAGCAATTATTTGCAATTGATTGCAACTTTCTTCAACAGGGCCCAGGGCCCCGTTGCTAGAAACTTTGCGTTTAAACGCAACTTGCAACTGATTGTCACTGGCCAATCAAAATCATTGTTGCATGCATGTCTTCTTAATAGGGCAGACCCTGAGCCAATCAGAATGGTCAGTGACAATCAGTTGCAAGTTGCGTTTAAACGCAAAGTTTCTAGCAACGGGGCCCTGGTCACATTGAATAGCAAACTTCAAGCTGTGACGCGAAGAGTCATGCAGTGTATGTTCTCTGTCGAGTGCAGCTCAAGTGTAAAGTCACACATGGGCTGCTATAACCCATGTGTGCAAGCTGCACTGTCACTGAACTCTCTTCCTCATCCCCTGCCCTGTCTGTTTGAACAGATTCATTTTTGTATCTATTTTAAGAACAAAACTGATTGTTATATATTGTGGATTATTTGCATTCATAGTTGATGCGTAAGTTTGGTCTCCTTTTGATTGAAAAGTGCTTTGAAAAATGTTTGTGTAAAGCGCCATAAAAATTTTCTTTACCATCAGGCATTATCATTATTACCTCCGCCAAGGGGGGGGGGGGTTATGTTTTCGTTACTGTTAGTTTGTCTGTTAGTTAGTTCGTTCGTTTGTCCGTGTGCAAAATAACTCAAAAAGTAATTAACGGATGAAGCTTGCAGGAAAGGTTGAGAATGACACAAGTAACAAACGATTAACTTTTTGTAGTGATCCGAGAATTTTGGGGGAATTTATGAAGGATTTTTGATATTTTAGCAGGTAGGGTCAATGAACTTGGGAGTTCAGGCGTATGGGTGGAAATGACTGATCTCTGTGGAAGAACAAGATCAGTGCGGGTGGAAATGGGCTGCATGCTTGGCGGAGGTCTGCGCTCTCAGAGTGCTTCTCTAGTTTTAAAAGATGCCATAGCAATATTTGAAATGAATAGCCGATGCCCCATTCGTTGCCACTAGGGTACATGTATGTCCCGTAAAGCTCGAAGAGTAGTTTGCATTATCATTCTTCCTTAACGAGACGACTCTTCAGTCTTGCGTGACCATCAGGCGAAAAAAAAAAAAGAAGAAGAAGAAAGGAAATGGAACAATGAACACTGGTTCAGCAACAAGTCACAATGCGTGATTATTCTTGTCCATTCATATACATGTATGAAGCAACTCATGAGCTAAGCACGTGTAGAGGCATACGTAACGCTCGCAAAGACGGTGCACAGTAGAGATTAACATGTTAATTCGAGATAGTGGATGATATTTAATATTTGTATGTGGGAACCTAGGGTATCGATTATAATGGAAATAATATGTACAACTATTTCCCCCCCCCCCCCCTTCAATTTGGTGACTGGTATTGCATTGGTCCTTAACAATGGTTGTCAGTCAATATCTGTCAAAGAAAACTGAAGAAAATCTTAACAGTCAATAATTTTGTCAGGTATAGACCATACCATACCATTATTTCGTTGATGCTTTTAACTCTTCGTCATTACCTGGTCAAATTCAAGCTTGGAGTGGGATTTGACTCTGGTTGCGTCACACTCGCCACGCACGTTACGAATGTCGCACACGAGTGACAACCAGGAAGTGCGATGGGGTACCGCGAGAATGAAACAAAAAAGAAAAACCCCAATCGGAATGAAAGGCCTTGAAAAACGTCTGCCATGAAATGTTATGTTATGTGTGAAGCAAGGTTCAATTCTACGAGGTTGGGCTTATTTGCTTTTCTCATTTAACACAAATTTCCCGTAAACACTGGTCCAAGTATACCCAAAACTAGTCTTCAAGGGATTAAAGGGGAAGGCTAGTAACTGATCAGTGGGAATCAGTGGAAATGCTGGGAGTTGATTGTTCCAATCCTTATGGGATTCATTCAAGAGTTCATTGTATATCTATTGTTGTGTGAAAATGATTTGCTTCAGAATGGTCTCATATTCAAGTAATGTGCAGTTTAATGCTTCCAGTTTAACGTCCCTGGTCAGTGACGGAGCATTAATCTGCACATTACTTGAATATGAGACCGTTCTGAAGCAAATCATTTTCACACAACAATAGATATACAATGAACTCTTGAATGAATCCCATAAGGATTGGAACAATCATCTCCCAGCATTTCCACTGATTCCCACTGATCAGTTACTAGCCTTCCCCTTTAAAGGTTGATGGTCAGAAAACAGCTTGCTTTAACTAGTCATTCTTTTAAGTGCGTGTGTGTGTGGTGGGGGGGGGGGGGTCGCTTGAAAACCATTTTTGAGAATGGAAAAAAACAAAAACAACATGGTTGTGTATGCACATTTGTACATTGTACTGCAATTCCCCCTCAATGTGAAAACTGCTCGCTTTGAGCCATCACGGATGTGGAAGAGATACCAGGGGTGCTAGATTGTAAGGAGTTATAGACAGGGGGCGCTTCACGTTAAACCAATCCTCCCCACCTCGCCCCCCTTTCCTTCCCCTCCTTCACCCTCCTCTCCGTCCCCTTCCTCTCCCCCCCCTTTCCTTCCCGGGTCTTGTGTTCATGTCACTGTTATAAGTTGTAGTTTTCGCATACAGATATTTTTGCAAAATGTCGTTTTCACTGCCAAGCCATATTGCTGGATTTAATTCCACTTCAGTTCAATTATACTTTACAGTTGAACCTCTCGTATCCGGACAAGTCGGGACCGGGGCTCATCCGGATAAGGGATTTGGCCGGATACGGGAGACTCAATGCTTTATACATGTACATATACATACACATGTAGGTCCTACTGATGTAGCCCATTGTAATACCACATGTATTAATGTGTATGTATACTGCAACCTTTTCATTGTTACATTCAGTAACAGACCCCAAAATAGAGGTGTATGTTAATGTTGGAAGTAATATGTAATTCATGTGTGTTTTTGTAGGAGTTCTCAAGGAGTTGGGAATCCCTCTTTCCTCCCGTAATTATAAAAAAAAAAAAAAAATCATGGCGAGATTGCGTCCGTATAATAGAGAGATCCGGATAAAGGGAGGCCGGATAAGAGAGGTTCAACTGTATTTCAATCCAACATATAGTAATCCATAATGCAAAATGTACATTTGATAATTCATATGGTCTAACCACTTTAAAGAAATACATGGCATAAAGCTTCATGCAAATATGTATATTTGTGACGGTGCAACACAAAACGAAAAAAAAAAGTCGCACCCCTTGAGGACTCAAAAAAGGTAACATGAGTAAACCAAGTCAATCTTTTAGTTTTTCATATTTTCTGAAAGAGCTATCCTTCTTCTACATTATTTATAAGTTTGGCATCTTGAAATGAATGGGAAGGTGTGTTGTTAGTAGTTTTTTTTACGACCCTTTTTTGTATAGTAGTGAGATCAGGTATGTCTTAATTGCCCCTTAACTAAAAATCCATGTCTGGTAACTTTTTGTTGGTTTTGTGATGCAGGGTTACATTTTTATGTTTGGGTGATTATATGATTATGGTGAAAAAACAATGCACACTTTGTAATGGTAACAAAAGGTTGATATGGTGATGGGAAGACTGATCTGCTTATCGTGGGTGAAAAGAGTGATATATTGCTCACAATCATGCTAATCAGCTGATATGGTGAAGTCATTAAAACATCAACCATGAATATCACTACCAACCCCCCCCAAAAAAAAAAAATAAATAAATAAAAATAAATAAAGGTCATCAATGCCAGGTTGTTTGCAAAAAACTTGATGCTAAAGAATACACATTTTTCCTCCTTATTTTCAAGTCAAACGAGGGCCATCAGTGAAGACTTACGAGTCAGTCAATTGGGCACCTGCAAGACCTCGCATCTAATTTGTATGGCTGGCAGCTACATGTCCTAATATCAACAATTCATAAAGTGTGGGATTGTAGAATTCCAGAAACATCTGGTTTCAGACCCTATTCCAATTAAACCTCTCCCTTATGTGTCATTTACAGTAACCTGTTTTGTTTGTTGTTGTATTTTCATTTCCATTCAATTCCATTCAGTTCATTTCAGTTCAATTCAATTCAATTCAGCTTTGAGATCACATAACCTCCCACGTTGTGCTGGGGGGGGGGGGGTGGGGGGGTGATGGGTTATATTATCTTCTCATTACTGTAAAAGTGGACATTTTCGCGGTGTTGAAATTTTCGCGCATTTCGCACAACCAGCACCTAGTGCGAAAATAAAAGCACGCAAATATTTTTACATGCCATATGATCCAGTAGTTGCTGTCTTGATTCCGCGGAATTAAAAACATGCAAAACTCTTCTCATCCGGCCAAGCGTGAAAAATTAGTCGCGCGAAAATATCCACTTTTACAGTATATACATGTACAATTGTGTACGGTGATTGGTCTCAGATAGAATAGTATGCCATGTACTCTGTGTTATATTCTTCTGAACTCGTGCGGTACGTGAAAACATTGTTCTCTGCATTTCGCACGGTGCTTGATGTATGCACCATGTAGAGCTATTCTTTGGGTGGTGGTATGTGCTCTTGAGCAGCATTAATAGTGGCTGAATACGCTGAAACATGATAGTTGGATGGGTGCCAGCGAGGGGAAGGCAATAAGAGCGAGGAAATGATTTGAAGTTGTGGACTCATTGTGAATCTAACATGAAAATAGTAGTTTTGCCAAACTCAAACTAGAACTTAACATTGGTTTTCTGGTGAGTGTGGGCAGGTTCATCTTATCATTCCAGTAAATTTCTCTCACCACTTCTTCTTCCTACATCTTCCTCCTTTCCTTTCTCATTCTCCTCTTACTCTCCTACTCTTCCTCCTCCTCCTCCTCCTCTTCCTCCTCTTCTCTCTCTTCCTCCTCTTCCTCCTCCTCCTTCTCCTCCTCCTCCTCCTCTTCTTCCTCCTCCTCTTCCTCCTCCTCCTCTTCCTCCTCCTCTTCCTCCTCCTCCTCCTCTTCCTCCTCCTCTTCCTCCTCCTCCTCTTCCTCCTCCTCTTCCTCCTCCTCCTCCTCCTCCTCCTCCTTCTTCACCTTTCCCTCTTCCTCCTCCTCTCTCTCCTCCTCCTCCCATGTTACTTTTCCCATGCTTCCCAAGTCACAGTTACCTCAAAGTCTACTACTCATTCCCACCTAACCCTGAGCTGTAAAAATGGTCTTTGCAGTGCTTGTTTCCAGCTAAACTCCACTTTCCTTCTATATTTAACAAGGATACTTGGTAGTGGAGCAGCTTGTTTGCAAGTTCTAACTAACCCATCTTCTGGGTTTTCAAGAAAAAAACACAAAAAAATCATGTAATGTGTGTACAGTCATCATTTTTAATTTCACACAAAAGAACTTCCCCTTTGCCAGTATACACTGCTATGAGTATTATTACCTTTAAGGTGCTTCCTGACTATGAATTTGTTTGTGCAAGACATCTTGGCAGAGCGATCATGGCCACATTGAACACCTTTCGATTCTAGGACCTCTATCTTCTGCACGTTTCTACTTGAGAGCCCCGAACTTTAAATAACCTTACTGACGCAGGAGATATCCTTCGAAGCAATCACCTTTTTTTCATGGGGTCATGAAAAGAACTGAGCTTGTAGTAGTCCTTTAACATGGAACTACAGTGGCAACACATGTGCTTTGCAGCGTTTAGTCTAGATGGCAATGGATTGCTCCAAAAGGTCTGCCTCTTGAATTTTGAGGGAGCATATATCTTGCAAATTCATAGAAATACCAGAAAAAAAAATGTGAGAGCTCTTTTCTAATTGTTTTTTCTGCTTTTGGTGGCTGAAGGCATGAACGTTAACAAACAGCAAGACCATGTTCACATGGGGGCCATTGCATTTTTTGAGTCAGCACATGCACTCACACACTGCACATCCAACATTTGCATGTATCTGAGATTGACTACTCTGGATTTCAAATGACATTTTCTCTCCCTTTTTTTCTCTCTCCTTTTTTTTTCCCCCCAAGTGTCTGCCATTTCCTGCGTGCTTTTTGCCCACATACTGACAAAAATCATGTTATGTAGCCATAACTCGAGACCGTAATATATGCATGAAAAGTAGAATCTTTGCCTCTGTTTGAAGTTTTGTTGTAGTGCATTGCAGGTGAACCCATTCGACTGAAGGTTATTTGGGTTTGAATAGTCCTCGGTTTGAAAATTGAAAAAAGCTCGTGCGTTTAATGTCTGTTTTTTGCAGTGTTCTAGAATTTCTTTCGCTGAATCTTGTCTCCAATGAATCTTGAGCCACCTGGGAAGAGTAATTCAAAAGTTGTTTAATACTTAGAGGATTGTCCAAGTTTCTAATGTTTTTGCCTTCCATCTGGGTGCAATTTCACAAAAGTTGTCAGACCTAACATGTTATTCTCTTTACAGTTACTATAGTATCAGTCACTGACCAGAGCTTCTCAGCCAATCAAAACCAAGGATTTTACTGAAATTGTCAGAGACCGACAACTCATCAGGTCTGACTACTTTCATGAAACAATGCCCTAATGTGTGCAAAGACAGTAAAATAATTTGTGTCGTTTTGTCATTATACACTCAACATTATGTTTAAAAGATTGAAACATTCAAAGCATCTGTTTATGTCTAGCTATTTTGAAAGATTTTGAATAAAGGAATGAATGTCATTCTGGCCCTCCACAGATACGCCCAGCAGTAGAAACACGGACGCCACAAGCCCCATCATCGTCTGAGAGACCCTTTCAAGAATTCCCGAGCCAAGACGGCGCAAGAGCTGTGCCAAAGGGGAAGCAGCCAGACGACCGCATCAACTGGAGAGACGGAGTGGACGACGGCACGAAACTACAAAAAGAATCATGCGAAATTTGCCTGGATGCCTTCCCATCTCGCGAGGCCACCAGTAGCCGTGTAGCTGCCCTTGGACGCTGTCCTAGGAGACTCCCTTCACCAGTTGTTTTTGCTGCTCATCGTTTTCAGCAATTCCTTTCTTGATTTTTTTTTTTAAATACGAAGAGTGGCTAGCAGGCACGAGATTGTGACATCGCAGGGATATATTTTTGTTGTCGTTGTTGTGATCCTATATACTATTGTTTAAAAAAAAAAAAACCTGCAAAGGTTGATATTCATTTTGATGAAATCAGTGTTCTGATTTTTTTTCACTCTTTCTCTCAAACTTATTTTCCACTTCTTTGGGTAGGGTATCGTCTTCCTTCTACAAAACATAACAAGAGAAGAAAAGCTGAGAATCGTTTAATGTTCATGATGTTTTGTCTCTGCATTGCGTGATGGATGTCATTGGGCGCGATTGTACATTGTTCGGGTTCAGTTCCGATGCGGTTATTCCCCCGCGAGTTAGATCAGTACGCAGTGACGCCGTACAAAGATTGCATGCAAACGTGAATGGAAGCAGTGATGTTCTAGCAGTGAAATGCAAACATTAAATGGTGGATTTGAAAAAGGAAGAGGCAAACGATATTCATCATGGCTGTACGTGCAGAGAGGAGAATTTCTCAAGGACGATAAATGTTGCGTGTCATAAGGCAACCCCCCAGTGTGGGATTAAGGTATTCTAGACCCATGTATTGTGTACAATCAAATTTTGAGACAGAAAAAAAAAGCTCACGGGAGGAAAAAACCAACAAACCCAAAAAGGGTGAATTTAGGCGACAGGCAAACCCTTCCAGTGAGAATATGTGGCAGTGCGTTCTTGCAGAGATATCATCACTTCTTGGAAGCAAAATAAAAATGCTTTCATTGTATTTTGCTTTGTGAGGTGTCTGCTTCGAGCTTATTGTGAAAAAATACTGCACTTTGGCCTCAATTTTGTGTCTAGTCAAGAGTGTGTGATGAATATGTCGCAAATGTTTTTGTCACTTCCGGTTCCCATTTTAATGTCAGCCATGCCTTCAGGCCAAATGTTCTGTTCTGTGCACATTGTAGGATTGACTGAATGGAAGAGAACATTCCTATTCAGTGATGTTGATCATGTGTGAAAATGTGTTGTTAGCTGGAAAAAAAAAAGAGTCAAAATCTGTTAGCTCACCGTTTGTTAAAGTTCCTTTACCCAGTAACTGTAGTCCGAGGCATAGCATTTGGTGCAGGGTTGAGAGCATGTTGCAAAGTACATGTATAAGCAAGTTTGATAGCATAGCTCCAGCTCTATGTTCATATCAATAACACTAATGTTTTTACAGTGCATGGAAAAAAAAATTCATCCAAACCTTTGCCTCTTTATAACAGCAATGATGCATTCAGCTATTCCAAGGAAACACTCACTTGTTCATTGTGGAATCGATCGCAAGGACTTGGAGAAAGTGAGGCCTCATTTTTGGGCTGCATGGAAAACATCCTGTACCTCTGAATGCCTTTTGAAACTAGCTTTGAGAGAAAGAGAGCCTTTTTATCATATCATGAAGCCAATACTACACAAGATTATACTTTTTCACTAGTAAGTACTTCCAAAGCTCTGCCCTGTGGCAGTGTATACAAAAAAAAAAAAAAAACCCACGAAAAAGAAGATCCATACTTTTAGTAATTCACGTTTTACAACACAGTACTTGAATAGTAGTCTCGATGACAGACTCTTTATCCTTTTTTTTTTGTTTTCGCTGCTGCATAATGATGTTGATTTCCGCTCGGTTAACCACGGCAAGACTGTTTCCATAGAGTGTCGAAACAACGACATTTCCTCCCTTGCCGACCCAAGATTGAGCCTTGCGAGGTTTTGCGTACGCGCACGTGTACCGCATCTGTCCGTCGAAAGTTATCGTGCAGCACGTGGGTGGGGCACGAAGCACGCCTGTGTAAGGAACTGAACCCCCACTGCCTAGATAGTCCACTGGAGGGGCTAATGTGGCACAGTGGATGAGAGAATGGACTTTCGATCCAAGGTCCGCGGTTCAACTCCCCTGGCCGAGACAGTTGTTCTCCTGAGCAAGGCACGTTATCTTCATTGCTTAGTCTGTCAGGGAGAACTGTAAGCCGTCAATCCTGTGGATGTGTGCTCGCGATCACTCCATCTCCCTTAGCAGCCGCATGAGAGAAATCTTGATTCAAATCAAATTAGAATTCCAATTTAGAAGCAGAGCTTGGCGAAAAACTGAGAAGCCATTCACCATCCTTTTTGCCTGTGAAATTCAGAAAAATCACTAGGCATATGAGGTAAATTGTTCCAGGATGCTCCCTTTTGTGCTTCTGCCACCAAGTCGCTGTACAACGATGATCTCTCGGATGATGTACGCTGTTCGTGCGAGCAATTGTTTTGCTGTTTCCGTTTATGAACTGCACCCACTGTTCTTAGGGTCTTCTTGTCTTTAAAACAAGAAAAAGAGTGAATTTGATACGTTAGTAAATATTGTAGGCACTTATTGAAATGTTGAGGCTGGAAAATGCCTGACCAACACAGTACTTGCCACTTTTAACCGTGGCTCTTATTTCAGAATCGACGCTTGAAGTTTGACAACGAGACAAGAGAGAAGAACTTTAGGCGTATTAAAGTACAGATGTACAGAAGACGAAATCTTGTGTGGTATACCTCCATGGAACCACATGCAGAGGTGTTGCCTCGTAACGGACATCTGTGGATTTGTGATAGCCCGAGGGTTTGATTGTTTGATTGATTGTTGGTTACTACGATAGGATGAGGGACCTGAAAAGAAAGACAAACTTTTGATGTCGACGACCCGCCTGTGGCAGATTTTCAGCAACAACAAAAAATCCCCCCCACCAAAGAGTGTGTCTCGTTTTCGGCGACAAGATGCGAACTGCATCAAGAGTTTGTGATTTAATTTCATTTGAATGGATTTGATTTGAGTTGAGTTTTCTACCCCTCCCTGCATGGGAAGGATTCATTAAAAATTTTTGCCGCACACGCATTGAAGTGTGAGCGTCAGAGAAAATCTGTTAGTACGTTGTCCACACCAACAAAAGTCTTTGTTTTTTATGCCAAAAACGCCGTGTTCTGTGTGTTTGTGCACAGTCTGAGAACTCCCACGATGCTTTGCAGCCAAGAGCTGCAGCCCAAGAAATCCATCATATGCGTGACGACGCGTCGGGACGTTTAGAAGCGTGTGCGGGCGTGGAAGTCTGGGAGGTAGAACAGCCGCAATGTCTCCCAAGAGACCATGTACGATTATCTCCTTGCTTATTTATATCGTGGTGATTGTTACGTATGTAAACATGAAGACAAAATGTACAAACAAAATCAAGAGATATTTGAGTGTATATAGTAGTTACTAGCGTGGCTCTTTTTATTCACAGTATTGCAAAGAGCTCCTGGTGATGTGAGGGAAGAAAAGGGACTGAGAAAAGAATGAAAAAAAAAAACATGCAAGAAAATATCCAATTTATGAATATATCTTCCCACACAACACACACCCACATTCACTCATAATATGTAACCGTGCATCACAAAACCAACAAAAAGTCACACGCCCAATTTTTTAGTAGAACTCAAATTGGTAGAACGGTTCAGCCAAATCAATTTGTTGATTTTTGATTTTTTTTTTTTTACTTTACTGAAAGAGCAGTACTTAAGTTTGGCATCATAAAACTAATGGCAATTTGTTGGTTTTTTTTTTTCTTTTGCAGTTTTTCTAAAACACTCTTGTAAAAGTAGGAATGTAGTATGATTAGATATGTCTTAAATGGCCCCATTACATTTTTAAAAACCCTCTACACACTCTTCACTTTCAACTCTTAACAGCTTTTGAAAGGACGATGGTTATTGCTTTGAAAGTTGGTGTACACATTGTATTTGAATAGACCGTACACTTCAAAGCCTCTTTTCTCACTTTTTCACAGTGTGTACTTTCTTTCCATTATTTAGATGGGTCAGGAAAGGCCGTTTGTATATAGCTATACATCAATTTATAGTTTAATAAGAGTCTGCTCTTTCAGAATCCACCCTTGACTAAAAGTCCATGTGTGGCAACTTTGTGTTGGTTTTGTGATGCATGATCACATTTATTACGTACATATGTGAATGTACTGCATTTAGCAGAAGCGAAACACATTAATCGTTGAAAAGAAGTGCTTTAATTATGTAGTGTGTAAGTTGATCGGGGTAGAAGAAAAAGAAAAAACTGATCATGCATTGGGGGGAGGATTTGAATTGTTGAAGTGAAATGATGTAAATAGCTTGTACATATGTAATATGATGCTTGTATTCCCGTCACATTAGGTGTGTAAATGTACTGTTACCACATTTTTTTGACATGTGATATGAAATTGAACTATGTTCATATGTTTTACATTTCTTGTTTTATATACTCCCTCTCTGGTTACGTGGAAGTGCAGAGCGGGAGGGAAAAACGTGAGTAGCCGTGCAGTTCTGCGAAAGATTTGGCAGGAATAACTTTCACGCAGGTCATGTGCAGACACTAGAAAGCTCTCTATTTTTTTCCCCCTTTCTTTATTGTGATTGAATATATCTGAAATAAAAAATGGATTGATTTTAGTCGTCTTGCGGATGAATTAGCGGTACTAGCATTTCTTTCATTTTTTTCTGGCCAAATACCTTTTTCCCGATCAGTCATAGAGCATTTAGGTTTTGTTAGTTCTTTCCCTTTATGCATACATGTGTACATTGTACTTTTTTCCTTGTTTTATTGTAGATGGTACATGTATGTAATATGCAGGAAGAGGTTACGTCACTGAGTATACAGCCTGGTGTGATTGATTTTTGCGAGCGTAAATTCGTAGACAAATATGTGTGGGCAGTCTTCACCATCACGAGTTGGCACGGGTAATGGTCTTTTGCACCGCCATTAAACCGGTCTGTATGTAAAGTCACCGCCTTAGAGGCGACGGCGTTAAGTGGGTTACCGGTGAGCATTCAGTGTGAACATGAGGATCCAGAGCTATCCGAAGTTCGATCTATAGACAACCGCGGAGCAAATCGCACGGAGGACTTTGTGCCAAAAATGTCCGCTCTAAGTGCGTACGGATGTCGCCTAGGTGACGCATTAAGTTGTGTTTCATATTGACGAGCTTGAAATGCAGGCATTGAGAGCTCTCGTCGCGTATCTGTCGTTATTTTCTCTTTCTTCCCCCGTCGCTCGAGATGACTGGTACCATAAGATACTCCTCTCCTGTTTTTTCGCTTACCGGTGACACTTCTCTGACATTTTTTGCCAACATACTTTAGGGGAGTATTACCTTGTTGGAGTTTGTAAGAGACATACTGTTCAAACTCCTCTCACAGTCTGCAAGTTGTCATTTCAATCGTCTTTTGTATAGGAGCAATTCAACTGAATCTATAAACCATCCAAATATCTTCTTACTCTTTTTTTTTTCTTCTCAGAATTAATTTTTCATTTCCCCAATGTATCTGTTTGTGGTTGCCCCTTTTGTTTTAAATTTGTGATGCCATTCAGAACGAGGAGAAAGAATCCTGCGTGAATTGATGCAGATTTCTCCAACAGAATGCTCCTCGTGAATTCTAGTGCATTATTGCAGGTATGGTACGCCGAGCGTGCGTCCTTGGCATGCCGTGTGTCTGAATCACAGTGGAAATTCTTCATGCGTCTGACGCCCTATATTTCAATGGCATTGCTAACAGTCAGAGAGACATGGGCATAATATTTTAAGAAGAGTGGCGTTTGAATTACTTCTTGTCATTTGATGTATCTTTTCAAGCGGGGATGTGCTGACACGCCCCCCTCCCTCCCTAACAAGGGCATATATTTTTCTGTTGACAGCCGCTTATTGTTTCATGTATATTCTGTTCTTAGAGACAAAAAGTTACAGATCTAATTAATGTACCATTATGCTTATGTTGTGTATACATACCGTTCATTTTTCTAGAGAACACAATTTTCTAGGGAACACAAAAGATGTCGTGTTATAGACATGTGTACGATATACATATATATTTTTTTGTCATTATTTTTGGTTTGAGAAACATTTTTAATGGGGCTCCACTGGACCTCATGGTAACGCTAGACGCAACAAGATTGAGAGACAGTCAGGGATCGTAACCTACTTCGCTCTTATTCCAACACTTGTGTAGTAGTTCTTCCGGTGTCCAGTGTCAGGTGTTTGGTGTTTGAGGAAAGTTTTAGCACAGGTAGTGTAAGAGTGTATTACTTTAAAGTGTAACGTGTAAGACATGTCTCTCTCCGTGTCATCTTACCCGGTGTAGATGCGGTCTGCTCTTCCCTACAATTTTGGTGTATTCCCCATCCCCTCTTAACAATCCTCCCCCCCCCCCCTCCCCGTAATTAAGTCTTTTGACAACAAAAAAATATAGTGTTATTTTGAGAACATGAGTAAGCTGTATCACCAGTTACTTATTTTTGAATGTTGTCCTCTAATCTTGTCTGTTGTTATGACTGCCAGGCAATATTGTTCAAGACAAAGTTATATGTCATGCCTCTGTGAAGTCTTATCCATCTACCTGCTTTAAAATAAAAATACTACTATTATTACTACAACTGCTAGTGCTACAACTGCAAATGTTGTTTGTACAGAACAGTGTGCATTAGTGTAGCAGGTCAGATATCCAAATGTTGAATGCCCCGTTGCCCAGACGTGAAAGTGAAAAGTTGAGTGCTTCGCAATCGTCTGTTTCATTTCCAGTGGAGTCGTTGTTGACTCAAGGAATTCAACACAATTGGGGCGGGGCAACAGCAGCATGATGTATGTTTTCATTTGTTTGTTGTTGTTTTTTTTTATGAACTTGTCAATTAACCATGGCTTGAATAAGTCTGTGAATAAGAAAAGGGTAAAGCCAGGCTCACAGATATGTAGAGTCCTGAAAGGTGGCGGTACAGATAACTACGGGACACATTGTACGTAACCAACATGGAGGTAGATCGAGCCTTTCTCACAAGTTGAGCTTTGAAAATCAAAGAGTGTGTGCAAAACCTCAGTTTTGGATCTGATTTGATATCATTTCACATCCAAAGTAGCTCTGTATGATGTGGCATTAACAGATTCCAATTGTTTTCATTTGTGAGGTAGGGCCTTGTAGTATATACATTTTAGTAGTGTAAACCCTCCTCCCGAGTTCTCTCAGTCCCAAACATTGCTTTTTATGTTGTGCTGCTGCAGTGGTGTGAATCCAGCTTTCTACGCAATTTCAAAGCCTCTGTGGTTATTACGAGAGTACACAATGTATTACTGAGAGAGAACTGCTCCAGGCAACCACTTGGCGGCAACTGTGATTTTCTGCAAGGTGGAGCTGTGTCTACTCGATGAGCCAATCTTTCCTGTTCACGTAGGGTACTGCAATGTGAAATTTGATTTGCCACTTATTGCATCACAGTACATTTGCTTCATTGTAACAGTTGCATAGTGCCAGTATGACAACCCCCACCACCACCACAGAAAAAAGACACATATTTATCCAAGAAGATGGCTAGACATGTCCACTTTTATCTACTAAGTGCCCTGAAGAGGGGTTGTAGTTCTGTTTAAACAAATTTCGTCATGTTCCAATGATGAGGAGGATCTAGTTGAGCTGCGCGGAATAATGGAGAATTGCAATGGCAGGCAATGTCCAGCTAGATTTTTATGTGTACGTTCATGTGTGTGTGTTTCATCTTAATCCTGCGCTGAGATGAATAGTTGATTTCATGTAAATGTTGGCACACACACAAACACGAGTTTTATACATACCATGTATTCATTTTTTTTTTTCCTCCCATAGAGTTTATGCATATGTCGGTGTATGCGCCTAATATATTATGAGAGAATCTTGAGCTTTTGTTACTAAAGGAAAGCGTAGCAATATTTATGAGGATAGATCAATTACAGGAAGAGTATGGAGAATATTAGTTTGCAAATTCAACTCACTATTAGCTTAGCTACTCTATTTTCTGTTCGCCATAGATTCTTTTTTGTTGTTGTTGTTGATGATGATGTAAAGTAAGAGGCGTATGAATGAATCTTTTGTTTCCAGTCACCCAATATTTCACCATGAGTTTCCATAGACACCAAAACAATTCATCTTCCATTACATTACAATTTTTTTTTTCTTTCTTTCTTTTCATGTTTTGTTTTCTCTGGTCAAGTTTCAATTTTCCATCTTGTAGCGTTACTTTCTTGAGTACCTGCCGAATGATCGATGAAAACTCTATAAAGAATAATTAAAAGTACTGTTATTACATCAATCCATGCAGTGCTTCTTGTTATTTTTGTCCTTTGTGTAATGTGGCAATGATGTGTGTGATGCTGTGTGACCGGCAAGGCACTAGTGATTAAAAGAATCGTACAGTTTTGGTTGAGACCTAATTTCAAGTTTCTAACATTTCTTGGTGAGATAATGAGAAACCTCTTATGAAATACGAAAGAGCATGTAATTCTATGAGGAATTCAATGTGTATTTGATGAAAATTGGTTTTGAAATGACTGATATATCCAAAAAAGAGAGATTCTAATAAAATATGGGACCCACACTTTATTATGATCGCTTTGTTTTACTTTGTTTTTGGATGTGTCAGTCATTCCAAACCTGATTTCCATCAAATAAACTTTGAATTCCTCTTAAAATTGTATGCTCTGTACTATATCATAAGTGTTTTCTTGGTATCTTGCAAAAAGTTAAAAGCCCAATTCTCATCTCCACCAATACTGTACCATCCCTTTAAACAGATGAGGAGTTTTATTCTCATTTATTTTTGACCCTGCATGACAAAACCAACAAAAAGTCGCCAGACATTAATTTTTAATTAAGGGCAGATTCTGAAAGAGCAGACTCTGTGCTTTAAAATGATGTGTAACTAATTCAAATGGATTCTTCTAACCTGTCTAAATATTGAAAAGAAATCACACACTCTGGAAAAGAGTGAACCGAGAAAAGACGCTCTGAAGTACAGGGTCTATTCAAGCGCTTAATCTTAGGTAAACAGTGCTACCTGTATGAGGGATGGGACAAAAAAAGAAGAAGAAGAAGAAGAAGAGCAGGATGTAAACCACCATAGCAACAACAATGAAGGGATTATCAGATTCAGCTGAAATTGAGCATGCTCTATTAACACATTCTGTCCATGATTGATGCCAACTTTTACAGCAGTAGCATAATGTTTTCAAAAGTTAGCAGAGTTGAAAGTGGAGGGTGTTGCAAAGGCTTTTTCAAGGTTGGTTTTGTGATGCACGGTCACATTTTACTCTGTCTACAAGTATGTACAAATACAAATGGTATGCATCGGTGAGGGCATTAGCAAGAATTTCCCACGCAAGGTACCTTTGAAACGGTCAAACAGGCCCGAGGCGATAGCACAGGGCATTAGGACTGTTACAAAGGAACCGAACATGGGGTAATTATGCTAATGCCCAAACAAAATGATGTGCATTATTTCATAGAATGATGAAATGTAAAGTTTTCCAGTTTGAAACTTGTCAGATCTATGGTTCCATCTGACCAGTGTATCTGTATTTTGAGCGGGGGGGGGGGGGGGGGGGGGGGGGGGAGAAATGTGGTTGAAAATGATCACCGGATGATTTTAACAGTGAAAAGTCCGAGTGTATCAGGATTTGCCACACTCATTTATTCCCAGTTAAATCTGCTGTTATCATAAACCATTTCACAAATTATTTACTATGTAGCAAGGTCATTTATGTATGTGTGTGTTTGTGTATGTGTATATATATAATATACATACATGTATATATTATAATATACATACAATGTATATATAAGTACACACATACTAGGTGTTACAAAAAAAAAATATCCCCACTTTGATCCTTAAAGGCATAATTTACCATTTGCAGATGAAACAAAAACCCAGCATTAGTGCTTCAAAATAGTTCTAAAATGTGAGTTAGGGATAGAAAAACCACTGTAAAAATTTGAATCCGTATTATTGACATTAAGTATTGTTAAATACACAAAATGTGAGCAATGGTTATGATAAAAATGTTTCCACACTAAACCATCTACAGTTACGGTTTATTAAGAAAAATACTGATATCTCCTTATATTTTAGGCTTTATTGCAAAAATTTTATATGGTAGGATGTTTTGTGATGCAACAGACCTACACATATGTTTTTGAATTGCTGCTCCCAAAGGTAAACTGGACCTTTAATAGTTCATGAACTATATGATATATCAGATATGGCTGACACTAATATGAGCAATAGTTGAATAGTGTAAAATTTTGTTGGAGGTAAATTGAAAATGAAAGTATAAATCAGTTTCACTAAATTCAAGATTGATTTTAATTTTAAAGTTAGGTTCAGATTTTGCTCTATTTTCAACCCTCTGTACAAAATATTAAATTTGCACAGGGTCAATTATGGAAGTGTGTGGTTAAAGGGATGGTATAGTACTGGTGGAGATAAGGATTTGGTTTTCAACCTTTTGCAAGATAAAAAAAAAAAACACTCATGAAATAGTATAGAGCATACCATTCTAAGAGGAATTCAAAGTTTATTTGATGAAAAGGTGTTTTGGAATGGCCGAGACATCCAAAAACAAGGTAAAGCAAAGCAATCATGATAAAAGGTGGGTCCCTCCTTTTATTCAGATGGCTCTGTTTTGGATATCTCAGCCATTTCAAAACCAATTTTCATCAAATAAATGTTGAATTTCTCTTGGAATTACATGCTCTTTCATATTTCATAAGAGGTTTCTCATCATCTCACTTAAAAATGCTAGAAACCTGAAGTTAGGTCTCAACCAAAACCATACAATCCTCAACACCCAGACAATGGTCCAGAACAATGTCCAGGGTTTGAATGTATTTCATTCATGAGGAATTCAACAATCACACCTAGTCTTTATTCATCCTGAAATGTAGTGTGGAAACATGTGCTTACTTTTTTCAAGTGCATGCATTTCACCCTTTAACATGAATTCAGACTAGCATTGGCCAGGGCAATCCATCATGAATTATTAGTAAAGCATTCATGTGCTTGGAGCAAGAGACCAGGGGGGTGTTTCATCAACGTTTGTCGGGGCTGACAACTTGAATCACCATAGTAACAGTCAGTGACCAGAGCATCTCAGCCAATCAAAACCAAGGATTTTGCTGAATTGGTCAGCGCCGACAACTGACAAGCGTTGATGAAACACACCCCAGAAGTCTCGTCAGCAGAGCTTTGAACAGGTGGAATTCATGTCAATAGTTTAGGATCATTTAAAAACACACTCGCACATCATTGGTTCCTGCGTAAAGTCCAAATTTTGTACAGAGGGTTAAAAGTTGACCAAGATCTGGAACCTATAACTTTAAAATCAAGCGTGGATTTCATGAAACTGATTTATGCTTTCATATTTCAATTTCAATTCAATTCAAAGTTTATTTCATTTTTCGACAAAACATATAAGTTACACTTCTTTTGACAACAGAGAATAAGGTAAACAGAACATTATGTATCGAAAAGAATGTGAAACAGTTGAGGAGGACCTTAGAGTAATTATACATTGTAGTAAAAAAAAAAAACAGAAGTGATCGAAATAAGGTACATGTATAACTTTGCTTAAAGTGCGAAAAATGGAGAGACCCACTAAAAAGACAGAACTTGTAGAATGTGGGCCCCTCTGGAAAAATAACATCAATGGAAAGATTAATTGAAGCATCATAAATACAAAAGGAGAGGAAAAAAGAGGAAGAAGTCTGGAAGCCCACTGAGAACTAGATTCACAGATTTAATATACTTACTATCATAGACGTGAACAACATAGGACAAGACTAGACAACAAAACAACTGCTGGAGAAAAGGTTGTACGGGACAAAACGGGATGGACAAAACTAACAGACGCGAACAAACATGAAACAAGACTAAACAGCAGAACAACTACTGAAGAAAAGGCTGTACTGGACAAAACGGAATGGAAACGCTGAACAAATAGAAGACAAAATAGCAAACGAAAATGCACAACAGAGACAGCGATCTTCAACAGAAGCGTATCAAGAGAAACAGATAATGGTTGTGGAGGGGGAAAAAGTGATTGTAGCGTCTGAAAGGAGAAAAGCAAGGAAATGAAGGGACGTGAGAACAGGAATAAGACAGACATTCATGTCTTTGACTCTTTTGGCGAAAGCGTAGATAGCAGCAGACATCCAAAAGATTACAATTTATTCTTGAAAGAGGAAAAAGTAAGTCTGTATGTGAGAAAGAAGGCCAAATGGCTAGTTGTGTCCTGCAAAGTCATACGACTGCAATAAAAAGGACTTCAGTCTCCTCTTGAAAGAATGTATGGATGGGGCGTTTTTTATATCATGATTCAGAGAATTCCAATAATTTGGGCCGATATAAATAAGTGTATTTTTAGCAAGAATCGTGCGTAAGAGGGGTAAATGAAATTCATTGGAACGCCTAGTGGGATATTCATGAAATGATTGTTTTTTTAGGAAGATGGAATTAAAAATAGATGGAAGCAAATTGTTACAATACTTGTACATAAATTGGCCTAAATTATACAAAAATAAATCTTTGATTTCTAAGAGCTTATTAGAGGTAAACAACGTGTTTGTATGAGAACGTACAGGGGAATGGCAGATAATGCGGAGGGCTTTCTTTTGCAGGAGGGACACTCTTTGAAGTAAATTCTGATGCGTGTTGCCCCATACTAAAACTCCATAATTCAAATGAGGCAATATTAACGACGAATATAACATAAGTAGTGTTTTTTGTGGAATATGAAATTTCATTCTATTAATAACACCTGTATTACGCGATATTATATTACAAATATTATCAACATGTGATTTCCAGGAAAGTTTATCATCTACAATAACCCCCAAGAATTTGATATTTGATACTCTTTGTAGATGAGAATCATCTAAAACTATATTTGTGTTTAAACTATCAACAGTATTGCTGAAAATCATATATTTCGTTTTTTGAGCATTAAGTAATAACTTATTAGCTCTAACCCAATTTGTCACTTTATTCAATTCAATGTTAATTTTGTGAACAAGAAAATCAATATCATTATGGGCAAAAAATACGTTTGTATCATCTGCAAAATGAATAAAAGAGAGATCCTCAGATACACGACAAAAATCATTGATATAGATAATGAACAATAACGGCCCTAAAAGACTTCCCTGTGGGACGCCACATTTAACTTCTCTGATAACTGAATCATTGTTTTTAATTGTAACAAATTGTTTTCTATCGGACAAGTAACTCTTGAACCACTCCAAGGCCTTCCCACGCACTCCATTATGCGATAATTTATAAAGTAAAATGTCATGATTGATGGTGTCGAAGGCCTTGGAGAAGTCCAAGAAAATACTAACTAAATGAGAATGATTATCAATGGCATGAACTACTCTATCAACGAAATATAAAAGAGCATGCGAAGTACTATGTTTCTCACGAAAGCCAAACTGATAGTTCGTAAAAACTTCGTGTACCTTCAAGAAATTGCTCATTCTCTTATAAATAAGCTTTTCTAAAACCTTGGACAGTGAAGACAATAATGAAATTGGGCGATAATTACTGACTTCAAGTTTATCACCTTTCTTAAATATTGGTATTACTTTAGCCAATTTCATTTTATCCGGAAACACACCGTTGAGGATTGACAAATTAAATATATGAACAAGTGGATCAGCAATCGAGGAAATAACACCCTTAAGTATGAAATTATCCATCTCATCATAACCAGAACTTCGTTTGTTCTCAAAACAGGAAACTATATCAATAATTTCAAATGTATTAGTTGGTGTAAAAAATATGGAATCAGAGTTGCACTGACCTAAAAATTCAGTAAAATGAGTTTCTGTTGCAGGAATAGTTTGAGCATAATTTTCACCTATTTTTGAAAAATAGGAATTAAAAATATTTGCAATATGAAGAGAATCATTAATCAATTCATCATTCACTTTAATTTTGTCAATGTCAGAGTGTTTACTCGGAACATTCATGGCCTGTTTTAGAATTTTCCAAGTATTTTTCATATCAAACCTATATCTCGAGAATTGCTTGAAGTAATATCTTTTCTTTTCAGAACGTAAAATCATTGTCAAAGTATTTTTGTATGATGTATATCTATTTTTCGATCGCTCAGTTTTTTCCAACTTAAACTTATAATACAAACGATTTTTCCTGTTAATTGAACGAAGGATTGATTTTGAGATCCAAGGTAACCTGGGTGTTTTTTTATAATCTGTTCTATTTTTTTGTTTTGGAATTACATCATCTAAATGATGATTAAATATTTCCATAAAATTATGAAAAGATATATTGATATCATCGCTACCAAACACTCCTGACCAGTCAGCACTCTCAAGAGCCACATCAAAACTAGCTAGCTTTTCGGGTGAAACTATACGACTAAACAAAGGAAATGACGGAGGTTTACTATTAGATGATGTTTTAAGAGTAAAATAAGTCATTATTGGAAAATGATCAGTCATATCTGAAAGAATTATGAAAGAATCGGGGAGGGGTAAAATATTACAAAAAAGTTGTCAATGAGGGTGGCAGAACGATCTGTAATACGTGTGGGTTTGGAGATAAGCGGGAGAAAAGATGAGGATAGAAGTGTGTGAATAAAATCACTAGAGATATTGTCATGCTCAGACTTTAGCAAATCAATATTAATATCGCCGAGCAAAAAACAATCCTTATTTCGGAAAACATGTGAATTTACCAAATCTGAGTAATACGTTAAAAAAAAATCATTGGCGTTTGAGTTAGGAGGTCTGTATAAAATGCCTACCATAAGATTTCTACATCCTGGGATGAGAATTTCTATGAACAAAGATTCAACAACATTGTCCATTCTAGAAATACCTTCGTGGACAATAGTTTCAAAGCAACATGATATATACAATGCAACACCCCCACCATTCTTATCAGGCCTATTATTAACAAATAAATCGTAACCATCGATTGCAAAAGAATTTTCTGCATTGGAAGTCAACCATGTCTCACTTAATCCGAGAACCGATAACGACTGACTTTCATCAGATTCTAATAAAAACTTTAAATCATCATAATGTTTATTCAAACTCCTTATATTTAAGTATAATAAAGAAAACGTATCCTCAGAGAAGTTGTGAATCATATCTTTGTATTGATTCACTGTGATATAATTGCACAACATGTTTTAAGTGGGATCATTACTAAGATCATGAGGCAATTCACTAGCTGCTGTATTCAGACTTTCGGTAACAAAATCATCATAAGGGGTGGGTCGTGTGTTGGTTAGCCCGCTAACAGGGTCAAAGTCTAAACTGGTGTTCCTAAACAATTCAAAAAAGTCATCATTCGATACGGAATTAAAAGGAGCATTAAGAAAATTAGCCATAATTAAAGATACAAGACGAGATTACAAAAGTCTGCGATTTTTGCAAAACTAGGATATCGTAGATAAGAGGATGGTACAAGAAAACGACCAGTCGCCAGAAAGAGGCAAAACACTGGAGTAATCTATAAGCATAAACGACGTCAAAATCACGATAAGCAGAAGATCGCTGCGGAGAAGACGGAAGTGAGACGAGAAAAAGCAGAATAAGGTAAGTGAGAATGTACAGAGGCATTAACAGAGAGTGACATACAACACACACAACACAATAACAAGAACAAATCCAGTGTCTCTGTGGGCTTCCGAAGCAAAAATACACAGAAGCAAATGGCGGAAGCAAACGGCAGAAGAGTAACATATTATACATAATCATGGCGTTTACTCTAATGACGAGTTTGTAGAAGATATCAAATTATATATACACCTTTTGGTATACTTTTGTCCAACAACATGCGAAAATGAAAGTCAAAACAAACGGAACCAGTGTAAAAATAGTTCAGACAGAGTCTGTACCGCTGTTGTATTGACATCAGAAAATGCATGGCTATTGAAAGAAACTCATTCAACCATTAATGTACATGATCAGGGAGATGTGACTATTAACGAACAATAACCAATGACAAGGTAGCGCTACAAGGGCGCCAAAATAACATCTGACTCGTAATAAGTATGTCGACTTGGCGAGCTGTACGGCCAATTCAGGCATGTCAGGCGAGTACAATAGTCGGACAAAACAAGTACATTTAAATGTAAGCAGGTGCTCGTCATGTTATAGAGAATATCATAACAGCATAGAATGTGGACAAACAACAGTTCAAATGCATGAGCATAGATTAGCATTTCCAAGTTGAGATTGGATAATATGTCAGGTCGGTGAACCTATTCTGTAGGGTGGCTACTGCATAATGATTATCATTGAAATGCCTTGTGGCAAGTCACAGTCAGTTTCTTTTTTTTTATGTTATTGTTGAACTTTGAAATAAACTTTACACTCAAAAAACATAATAGTTCACAGAACGCAAGAGTGTTGGCTACAATGTTTCTTTTCTTCTTAATAAACTTAAAAGGATGCGATAAGTTGGCCAATACCATTCTTTACTTTGAAAAAAATATGAAAACACAACAAAATTCTAATGGATTTAGCAGAGTCCTCGCCGCTCTGATGATAAATAATGGGTGATGCGTATTTCACATATCCTATCATAGCAACACATGGCCGGTATCAAACCATGTGATGAAATAGCGCCACGAGTGGCTCCAAAATAAAAACAACAGATTATAATGAATAGTGCCAGATAGCTTAGACACATCTTCTACGTGTTGTTGACCATCCACTAACAGCGTGATAAATTGCATAATATAATTGCACTAAAAAGGCGATAAAATAACAGCTGACTACTAAATACCGGTCGTCTCAGTGGACTGAGTAACCAATTCAGACATTTCAGGCAAGTAGCCGGCATGGCCGGCTAGACCAGTATGCGTTAATATGTGAGCAGGTGCTCGCAATGCGATAGAGAATCATTATAGCAGCATAAAAATGTGGACAAACAGCAGTTCAAATGCATGAAGCGCAGATGAGCAGTAAATGAAAAGATTGGATAATGTGTCAGGTCGGTGAACCTTGCCTATTAAATGGTTGATGCTTATAAAAGGGAGATGAAAGCTTACACAGATCTTCGAAGTGTTGTTAACCCTCCACAAACAATGTGCAATAATTGTATTAAAAGGGCGCCAAAATAACAGCTGATTACTAAATACCGGTCGTCTTAGTGAGCTGAGCGACCAATTCAGGCGTGTCAGGCAAGTAGCCGGCCAAAACCAGTATACATTTACATGTAAGCAGGTGCTTCTGATTCGAACAGAAGATCATAACAGCATAGAATGTAGACAATAACATTTCAAGGTGCATGAAGCATAAATAAAGAGTAAATGTTGAGATTGGATAGTATGATAGGTCGGTGAACCTATCCAGTAGGGTGATTACTGCCAATGAACCATCAGTGGAATACATTATATACAAATCCTAGTTAATTTTTTTTCTCAATAATTAAACTTAGTAATAAACTTTCAACACTGACAATGACAGTCATAATGGTTCAGAGAACGCAAGAGTGTTGTCTTAAATATATCTTTTTTACGGCATTAACGGCAAGCGGCACGTCGGCTAATACCATCTTTTTTTTTAATAACTTTGATATTCCAAAAAAGAAAAGTTTTTGAATAATTTCAGCAGAGTCTTTACAGTTCTGGTAAATTGATGATGAATAAAGCGTATGAAACGTTATCAACCATATAGCAGTGCATAACCAGTCACAAACTACTTAGTATGTGACAATATTGCGCCACAAGCGGCTCCGAAGAGAAAACAACACAGACTAACTGTCAACTCAGTAGGCAGAGCAGCCAATTTAGATTACAAAATCAGTTAGTACCACTTATCTGGCACTTATATATACAGTGAAATCCGACATTTGGGCATGTGGTCATATCACAGAAAAGAAATTTATAATATGAAATGTTATATCCTTTTTAAATGATTTTAAAGAAAAATTAACAGAATCCGTGCCGATATTGCATATAGCGGCGGATAACATCTTTAATTGTGCTTAAAGCATTTTCTACGTTGATATATTTGACCAACCACGAATCGTGTGACAAAAGTACATGGTGTCAATATGGCAACGACTATAAGCCTTTGCATGTCAGCTCAGTGAGCTGAGCGGCAAATTCGTTACCAGGGTATTAGGAATACAACGGGTGCAAACCAGTACATTTATATACGAGCATGCAGAGACAGAAAAGAAAAAAATATATATATACCGTATCGTAGAAACGTGAGCTTTTAAACGTCAGTTCGAAAGCATGAAGAAGAAGAAAAAAAAGCAAGCAATAAGAAGGGGGAACAACATTTCAGTAGTTTAATTTTAAAAAAGAAAAAAAAAGAAAAAAAAACCTTTCTAATCATTAGTGTACATGCATATAGGCATAAAACAAGTTCATGAGACTAAATCTCGCTGAAAGTGGCGCCAAAATGATAACAATAGACTGTATGTCAACTCAGCGAGCTGAGCAACCAGCTTAGGTCACACACTGCATAGGGGAGTTTATAGTCGGTCAAAACCGGTATGTGGGCAGGTGTATGCTCATTTGCGAAAGAAATATTTGTAACTTTATCAGAACGTGAACAAACAGCATGCTTAATGCGCCGTTTAGCATATACGTCAAGACTGTAATATTGAATAATAGGTCAGGCTGGCTGGTAGCCTGAGCCGAAAGCACTACCATTTGAAATATCCGGTTTGCAAAAACAAACAAACAAAAAAAAAAACAAAAAAAACAACAACAAACAAACAAAAAACATATATGTATAGGCTACCTCAATTTCGGGTAGATATATACACATATTTTTTTCCTTTTTTTTTTTGGGGGGGGGGGGGGGAGGAAATTCTTTAGGTAATTATGAAGCACACAATAATTGCAAAGAATTTGTGACCTGCATGTATTTATGCATGTTTTGTCACAGTTCAGTGCAGTATGAACGTAACAATTTGCAACATATCAGAAAAAGAAACAAATATGGCAATGCCACCTAAACAATGAAAGTTTGTTGTCTGTAGTAGAAGCGTAGGAGCGTATAAAAGGTATGCGAATATGCATAATATGCAAAACAAAGACGTAGATCACACAACATCCCATTGGTATGATGCTACTACAATGACCACACTCAGCATTGAAAAAATAAGGAAAGGCACGTAGCTATTAGCGGGATGATGTGGTCCATACGAACATAATATTGATGGTGTTGACAGAAAAGTATTTCTGCAAATAAAATCAGGAGAATATCGAGGGGCTGTATAGGGATATGGACTGAGGAGTGAATTGAGAGCAAATCATTGAGTGGGGGACTTTGCCATGTTTTAGGGCAATAACAACGCTGTAGAAATGTAGATTTATATTATGACCCCTGTAATAAGCTTCAGATTGAATGATCTGATAAAGGGGAAGTCGTTCAAAAATATAACCGACTGATATGCGGCACTCTTTTTTTTTTTTTTTTTTTTTTTTATTGGCCAAAGTGTGTATCAGTAAAGTCTATGAGCAGAAAGGCAAAATGATACTCCGCTTCATGAAAATGTTTGTTTTTTTTTTTTTTGGGGGGGGGGGGGGTGGCCAATGTATACGTCGATACAGTCTTAGAGCAAAAAAGACAAAATGATGCTCAGCTTTATAACAGAACACTTAATGACTGTTCTATTCCAATATATATTTGTTAAAGTAATATCGTTTATGAACTTAATGATAGAAACAAGGAATTCGATTTTTTTTTTGTCAGAAAAAAAATTAAAATGGTAGTTGTAGGTTAGCATAACTTACAGAAAATAATTCATCAATACTTACAGAAAATAATTCATCAATATTCAAATCACCTCCAACTGAATTGTAAACTATTCAGCTATTATACTCATATAATGACAGTGTTATCTGATATGGATCAAAAGATCAAAAGTGGGATTTTTTTTTTGTAGCACCTAGTATATTATTATCTTCATTTTTCATTCAACCAATGAAAGTAACTATAACAGTTACATAACATACATTCACTTGGAAATGCTACTAACAGTTGATGTAATATACCAACATTTAAAATAGTATGAACAGGGAAGCAACACATGGTCTATATAGGGCTCACAAAAGTAATCATTTCACTGTTGCCCTTAGGCAAGTGAGCCCTCATGCAATGCATTCCCATACATGTACACGATAAATATATTGAAATTAATACATTTATCAAAACAGACCAATAATAAAGATATCACATCAGAATAAATAAAATGAATTAAATATATATATATATATATATATATATATATATATATATATATACATATATATATTGCCCAAAATCCTTCAATATTTACTTCAAAGCCTAACTAAAATTTTAACTTCAATGTATCTGATAAAAAAGCAAAAAAAAAAAACTTATCAGAGATGATTATGCAACAATACAGTCATTGTGTTACACACTCACACACGCACACACAATGAAAATGTCATCAAATTCAACATTTACATATCTTTACATTACAGTGCGTGTATAACAATTACCAAAAAGAAAAAACCCATAATTTTAGCTATATATATACACATCTCACCAAATTCGTGTTTAAACTTCCACGCACATTTTCACAGATGCCTTCATCTATAGGGAAAGTCTCTTGTGCATGTTGTGGTGTTTGTTTGTCTGTTTGTTTGTTTGTCTTCTCCATCCATTTGAACATCATCAAACAGCCCATCGATAAAGTTTAAAATCAACCACGATTGTAATGGTAATGTGTTGATAAAAGTAGGGTTGAAACGTGACTTGCCTTCCGAATATGTTTCGAGCGCCGTTTCACAACATCTGTTTTTACAGCATAAATATCAAACAGAAACGATGTGTATTTTTGTTGCTTGCTAAGTTTATTTCAGTAAACGAAGCTTTACACGCATGTTTAATGCACAATATTCAATATTTCTTCATAGTTACACAGGACTCTGGGCTATAGGCCTACATACAAATCTTTCAGATGCAGCAGCAAAAGTTGAAGGGTTGGGTTTTTTTTTTCGTAAGTTGTGACAGCTTACAGTTCACGGCGATGTCACAGCGTTGCCGGTTTACGGAATAAGACATTCCGTAAACGTGATTCTTGTACCAAAGTATAGGTTTTGAGGGTCAAGGATTCCAATTAAATACTTTTTGAGAGGATAAAAACATGGCAACCTATGATTGGCGGCCATTTTGAAAAAAGTATGGCCACCATGCTAGATATAACGAATTCCTTCTTTGAATCATGTACTTGTAATCTGCTTACTGATATTCCATGTGATATTACGGAAAATAATTTTGATTTATGTATGAAATTGTGTTGGAAGAAAAATAAATCAAACAAACAAACAAACAAACAGATAACATATCCTTAAAACGTATGGACAAAGGGTCATGACTCTGGTACCAACTTATATGTTTTGGGGTCAAGGATTCCGATAAATTCAACTATAAGTGAATATGTATCGTTTCATCCTACGTTTTGGCGGCCATTTTAATAAATATGGCTGCCATACAACAGATAATGAATATTGTATATCTTCGAACTAAACAGATATATAATCACGATTCAAGTGTAAAAGTATAGTTTTGGGGTGAAGGTTTTCAATAAAATGATGTTTTAGCAAAGTGAATAGGTTCATCACATCCTTTGTTTGGCGGTCATTTAATAAATATGGCCTCCCTCCAGTTATATAACGTACGAGTGTTATGAAAGCGGGATGCCCATTGTGGATTGATTCTCGTGTAACTTTGTGTTAGGGGTCAACAATTACTTATTCACTCATTTTTAGTATTCTAATGCGGAACATCTGGGCATAGTTAACTTTGTAACCATTTTGGAAAATATGCTCAACTTCCTCTGTAGGATTTCTGTGTGTACAGTGTATGTGAAAAACATGATCTTCACAATTTCATGTCTGAAGTACATATTAATCAAGATTATAGATTTTCTAGAAATATAGACTCTCGCTTTCTCTGGTCCCTGGACCATGGAATGAAAATAATAATAATAATAATAATAATAAGGTCTTTTTTACCGAGGGTAGCCTCTTCCGTGTTGCCACTGCTCTTATCATAGTTTCCAACCAATATAGTACATCTGTTTTCTTTGGAAACATGACACTAAGTGTGAGAAAACTTCTAAAACTTCTTGGGTCACTTACATCAAATGTAAACACACTATATGTACGTCTATAAAATCCATGATTGACCAGGCTGTTCTGATACTTACAACTACACTGAATCTTATACATCAAACGATAAAGTAAATATAATAGGTTTATTATACAATATATCTAGGTTTACATCTAATTGTCATTTGCAGCTCCATGTTGTTGTTGTTGTTGCTCATTTTCCATCTGTGAAGATGGCTGGATAGCCCATATTCAGCTGCACTAAACTGGTCTTCCATGGGGTCCAGTTGGTTGTGGGGTGGGACCACTTCAACGGGTTAGACACCCTGCTCTTTGCGATGAATTAATGAAGCGGGATCTTTTACGTGCATGAGCTGTGACTCTCTCATACACGGGACCTCCATTTTATGTCCTATCCGAGGGACAGAGTGTTTTGCCTCTTGCTAGAGGGGACGGTATGTTTACACACAACATTGCTCAGTCCAGACTCGGGTTCGAACCCGAGCCGCGTGATCGTGAGGCAGACGCGCTACCGACTGAGCCAACTCACCGCCCTCCATATGAGTCTACTAGCAAAATATAAACTACAAGAAAGATTATGCTAATTTAATTTAAGGAAAACCTCAAAGAAATTCAAATTTTTAGGTTCATAATTATTGGCTGGAAACAATGACAGTACACTAATTGTACTCTCCTGTCAATGCATCCAAAATTGTGGGGGGGGGGGGGTCTTCTATTCCATTCTCACCATTTATTCTACCTTTGATATTCAACATAATTATATTTAGTATTCCAGGGGGTGTTTCATAAAGCTGTTCGTAAAGTTACGAACAACTTACGAGCGACTGGTGATCAGTTGCGATGTGCTATACATACTAGAATTTCAATAATTCACCACAAGAACTGATCACCAGTCGCTCGTAAGTCGTTCGTAACTTTACGAACAACTTTATGAAACAGGGCCCGGGTATGCAACAATTGTACTTATGTGATGTTCAATACCTACTTGAATAGTGAATGTGATAGAGGTATGGTCAATCAACAACAATCAATGAAAATAAAGAACTAAACGTCGCAACAACAAAGGAGGTTCATTTACCAATAATAGGTGAACGATTCTTGTCAATGGGACAATACATATGGCAGTGAGGGTGTATACCAGTGTATTTTGTAAAGGCTCAGATCTCCATGTAAACTGTTTGATGATCTGTTTGATGATCAATAGACAATTGCGGATTGGATGGAAGCCAATAAGTTGATTTTGAATACAGATAAAACTCATTATATTTCATTTGGTATACGAATCATAACAGACCACAATTTGCTATTGTATTTTAAGAATATGAAAATAGATAGAGTTGTAAGCACAAAATTCTTAGGAGTAATTATAGATGAAAGATTATCTTGGAATTATCATATTGATTACATAGCCAGTATTATATGAAGAAACATAGGGGTTTTGTATAAATTACAGTATCTTCCTAGAAATGTCCTTAAAATGTTATATCATGCTTTGATTTCACCACTTTTAGTGCAATATTGTATGGGGATTCTCTTTTGATAAGAATATTGATCGAATACATAAATTACAACAAAAAAAAAAAAAAAACGGGGAGTGCGTTTAATAACCAATTCAACATATGCTTTCCCCAGTTTACCTCTGTTTTTAGAAACTCAAATATTACCCATTCAAGATTTAATTTCATTAGAGTCTGCAATATTTATGTTTAAACTTAATAATAGTTTTCTCCCTGATGTATTTTCTGATTATTTCACCCTCAATAGTTCAATTCATGATTATAATACCAGAAATGCTCTGAGTATTCATCCCCACTTAAATCGCACATTTTGTACGCATTCATATTTTATATATTTTTTACAAAGGTACTATTTAATGGAATAATTTGAATATAGTTTTCAGGATCAGTAAGACCGTAAGACAATTTAAAAGATTATATAAACAACATCTTTTTTGATGCAATCAAGTTACAAGTTGACGAATAGTTAAATATGATGGAGTTTTCTTCTTTTCTTCTCTACTTTCATATCTACACGTTTATCCTTTCTTTTATTGATTCAAGTTGTAAATCTTATCGTATTTTGCATTCATGTTTGTTTCAATTCAGTTACAAACCAATGATCATACATGATTACACATATTTACATCTCAATATTTCTTAAGGGATCATTTTCAATAAGCCTACTTTGTGCTTCTTATGATTCCGCCACTATCATATTTGACACCATGTATTTTTGTTTGTTTGTTTGCCTGTCTGTTTGTTTTTAATGCAAAGTTTGTAAACCAATTATGAAAGTGGAAATAAATGAAATGAAATGAATGAAATATATATATATATATATATAT
Source organism: Diadema setosum (assembly GCF_964275005.1). Lineage (NCBI taxonomy): Eukaryota > Metazoa > Echinodermata > Echinoidea > Diadematoida > Diadematidae > Diadema > Diadema setosum. The sequence continues at coordinate 9,311,428 of NC_092690.1, forward strand.
ATATATATATATATATATATACATACATATATGTATATATACAGGGTGGCCCCTCAGAAAACGAAAACGAATATCTTTTTCAAAACCAAAACGAAATTGTCCAATTTGGTTGAGTATTCTTTCTAGATATGCTTTTGTTGATCATTAATTTCTTACTTTATTTAATCAAAGCTCAGCAACGGAGACTACCCAACAATTGAAGGTCAATTTTCAACAATAATCCTATTCAAGCATTCCACATTGTGATGTGCGGCCTTAATTCTTTGTTAGTCTCCCAAGGCAGTGGCTTTTGTTCGATGCTGAAATTTGTTGAATTGAGCTAAGAAATGTGACGCTCGACCCGTCTTTACAAAAACATCTGTAGAATGAAAACCACTCAACCAAATTGGATGATTTTGGTGTCATTCTTCTTCTAGATAAATTCTCTAAACTCTATGTCATTCATTTTGGCATCAAAGCAATGCAAATGTGCAAATATTTGCGAAAACTCGCGTTTCCGTTAATCCTAGGCCACACTGTATATAATGTGTGTGTGTGTGTGTGTGTGTGTGTGTGTGTATGCATACTCTATGTAGTGCGGCAGTCATATTTATCAAAATGGACATGGAAACGAAATGTGTTAGTTCTATTCATCAACAAATGCTTGTTTAAAATCATTGACCCCAATTAGTTTCAAAGACGTACAGTATAGTATATATTGCGGTGGCCATGTTTTAAAATGGCAGCCAAAACATAGGATGTGATGGTTGTATACACGAAAAGATGTATCCATTTAAATAATTGAACCTCAAAAACATATTTTTGTACCAGAATCATGAATATGCATCCATTGGTTTTAAAGATATATGAATAGAATGTAGAGCGGCAGCCATATTTTTTTTTTCAAAATGGCCGCTAATAAGTAGGTTGCCATCGTTTTATCCTCTCAAGAACTATTCTATTGGAATCCTTGACCCTCAAAACCTATACTTTGGTACAAGAATCACGACAATCGGACTAATAGTTTCCAAAATACACAACATTGCTATATCACATGGCGGCCATTTTGAAAAATGGCCGCCACGGCCGCCAAAGGGAGAATCAGAGTGGCTTCCATATCAGAAATAACTTTTATTGGCATCATGTACATGTGTGCCAAGTATGGTGCTTTTACCATAATGTGCACGATTCACCCTATATATGCTCTATATCCACTGGACTATAGGGAAAATGTTGTAAGGTAAGGCTTTTCACAGACTTTTATCAATCGGAGATAACATGCTTTACAAAATCTCTTCCCCAGGAAAGGTGATAGCAATGAACAGCGTAATTATGCACATATCTATTTTTCCACTTGATATACATGACAGTAGTGACTCAAAATTTTGCATTAATTTTGCATCCTACAGAACGCATTGCTTTGCCCAAAAAGGTCAAATCTTTAAAAAAAAAAAAAAAAACAATACAGATACTTGTAACAGAAGTACAGTCAAGTACTGCATTCAACCCAGAGAGATATGTAATAACATGTTTATTTCTCCGATTTGATCCTCTTTTTACTTGCTATTTAAATGGACCCATAGGGCTTCTTGCACCACCGACGAATCTACGATCAACATGGTGAGTTAGCTCAGTCGGTAGCGCGTCTGCCTCATCGCACGATCCTAATAGTATGGGCCCGGGTTCGAACCCGAGTCTGGACTGAGCAATGTTGTGTGTAAGCATACTCTAGCAAGAGGCAAAACACTCTGTCCCTCGGACAGGACATAAAATGGCGGTCCCGTGTATGAGAGAGTCACAACTCATTACGTAAAAGATCCCGCTTCATAATCATTCATCGGAAAGAGCAGGGTGTTTAACCCGGTGAAGTGGTCCCACCCGACATCCAACTGGACCCCATGGAAGACCAGCTTAACTATATATCTATAGCTGAATATGGGCTATCCAGCCATCTTCACAGATGGAAATGTACAAACAAACTTTTTTTTTTTTTTTTTTTTTTTTTTGGGGGGGGGGACATGCTTTGTACGCAAAGCACAGTGTTATAATTAACAAATCGCATAAGCAGATCGCTGATTACGGGGGGGGGGGCACAGAAGCATCTAGGAAGTTGTGAACAAAATAGATTACAGCAACAAATTACACAAAATTATTCTATATCTTCTTCTCGGTCGCTTAATTGTCTGTGAAACATCGCCGTTTCTCTTCATGGGAGAAATTAATTCATAGAAAGAAAATGTGAAACCTTAATTTAATCACCCATGTACAAACGTGTAAAACTACACATGCATGCATGCTATTTTCTATGAACAGCGCTTCCGACAGAAAATATGTGATAAGGATCAACATGGGAGCATAAACATTTTGTCAGAGGACGCACGCAGAGTATGTATAGAGCCCACGTCAACTTTTCATCAGGCTTCTGTGAAATAATACGAGGAGAATATAAGGGGAACGGTAGCTCGACAAGGGCTGCCGATAGACCCACACTGAGCACTGAGGGAAAATACTCCAGACACACAAAACAAATAAAAATTCCACAGCGATCATACATGTGTGCATTGATCACGCTCGTATACGCAGACAATGTTCATGCTTATTCTATATGCATTGTTCATGCGTATAAAATTGCAGGGACCGATCCTTTGGCTAAGAATACAATAGACTATTGCGAAATCTCGTACCATTGCACTCGTGACCATTCACTATTTGTATATTATTACACTGTAGCTTGTACATCAATCATAAATGCGGAGCGTCCAACATATGAAGAAAAAGTGATTAAATGGGGTATTGAATGACTCGGATGCATTGCTATGTCAGTGCATAAATCATCTGACATTAGGCATATTGAAGCTTCACAGTTGTGGCAGAAGTAATTATGAAAATAAAAGAACAACACCAAAACCCAATACAGTGTAGGTTTGTAAGATGTTCATACCTTTTGAATGTTATACTGTACAGGGATACTATCAGTGGACCTCCAAGCAGGAACACTTAACAGATTTTGAAAGCTATGTGTGTGAAGTTGCATCATGTATTACTCTGGTACAGCCTACTGAGTACTTATATAATGTAGTCACCTTATAGGAAGCAAGTAGCTATTAAAAAAAAATGCTTAAAGAAAGCCTTTGTTGAGAGTACACTACGGTTTCACACCAACCACACAAATACTTAAGGCCAGTTGTACACCCAAATTAAAGTTTATCTTTTCATCAACATGCCTTTAATAACATGCAAATAACAACTATCAGTTCTTCACTCAGATTCTTTTTAAAACCTCATAATAACCTGTCATGTTTTTAGCTGACAAAAAACACCATTTCCTTATTTTGTATGAGGTCGTGCTAGGATCACAACATTCAGGCTCACATTACCTTTATGTGATTCTAGTAAATTCCAGTTGGAATAAGCTGCATTAGATTTACAAGGAGAAATGGTTTCAGATATGATATGCATCAATTGTTACACTCAGTAGTGCGTGTCATCTCATAGTTTTGGACATACCATCTGCATATCTATAAAGTAATGAACAGGTATTTAAAATATATCTCACTACCAATGGTTTTGATCTGCAATTTAAGCAATTTGAGGCTTCATTTTGTCACAGCTCTTCAATCTTAAGGCTCTCTGTCCATGTTTCTGGCATGATAGACATGCTGCATGTACTGTAGCTTGTTAAGACATCAGTATCACAATTTTTTGCAACTTTAAGCAGGCTGTTTGTTATTTCTTTTGCTATGTCTAAAGAGAGTTTTAGATTATTTGCCTAATCTTCATACCCAATTCTCCAAGTATTCATTCATTGGACCATCTGCATCTTCAACACTTATGATACATATTTATAAGGCTATTTCTAATCCTAAAGTCAAAGATGTCCTAGATAGAGAAATTGAAATGTAGTATGATTATGCCTTTTTGACTCTATGAATGATAGGAAGTGCAGTGACTTTAACAAATTCAGGGTTTAAGTGTTCTATGCAAATTTAAAGCAATGCACACCTTTGACATTTAAACCTATATAGGCTGAGAACATTGATGTTCTATTTATTGGTTTTTCAGTTATGACTCATAATACACTATGTCTCGCTGACAATCCATCTCCTGTTCCAGTTCATTTGGTTTCGCCAAATAGTACCAGGTACTCTGCAAGCTATAGCGTGTATAGGAAATGGGTTTAGATATCTAGCCATATCATATCATATTTGAGACCTAGATCTAGTCAAAGATCTAGACTCTTGACCTTTCTTTGCTTGCTCTGTTACTGACACTAATTGTCACCCAGTGATGAAATACATGCACTACTGTCATAGGGGCCTACCAATATTTGAGTACCTACAATAGGAAAGCCCAGTTCACTTACCAAGGTCAGGAAAGCACTGCTTTTTCATTGTTTGCAGACTAATGATACACATGTTGCAGATCTTCGAAATGCAGAGATTAATGTATACTGCATGCAACGAATAAAATGTATATACAACATACAAATATATGCATGCAATTAACCACACTTAACGTCTATATGATGGCCTATGCACGCACTGCATATGTACAATTTTGTATCAATACAGATTCTTGTACATGAGCTTGCTCCAGATGCATGGTAACACAGTTGAACTGTAGGATGTTGGATACAGTTGTAATTATTTCTTCCTCTTGAGGAGTTTATGTTACTTATATAGTAGTATTATCTGCATTTTTGTTTGTATGCAAAACAACTTGAAAGGTTGAGAACACATTTGGATGAAACTTGTATGAAAAGATGATAAGAACACATGTTAAGAACAGATGATTAATATACATTTTGGTAGTGATCCAGGAATTTCAATGAAATTTTGATGATTTTTATCTTTTGGCAGATGAGATCAATGAAATTGGGAGTTCAAGCTGCATGAATTTGAGGTTTGCATACACGCACTGAAGGTAAAAGCATGTGCTCAAGGTATAAGGTGCTACCACACAGCTGGAAGTTGATGGCATCTAAAAGCAAAAGGCTTTTATATGGGAAATTTGGCAGTTTTTAGCATGTGTGGATGGGTGGAAATGAGCTGCTTGGCAAAGGTCTGCACTCTTTGAGTATGTTTCTAGTGTAGATATCGATAACTCCATTCTTTTGGGGGAGGGAGTGGGGTGGGGCATGTGGATATATAAATATATGCACACACACAATGCTTTTGTTGTTATAACTCCATCTTACTTCAAGAAGTTCCATTTATTACTTTTTATGACATGCTCATTCATACCTCTCCAAACCATACAGGCCCTTCACACTCAGAAAGGGGGGGGGGGGGGGGGAGAGTAGCAAAGGTAGGGGATATGTGTGATAACTCTTTCTAAGTGAGATATTTTGTCAGCTTTTATTTTTTCTTTTTTGCACACCCATAGTGGGGCCTACTTTCCTCGGCCAAATTCGATCCATGGGTGCTGTTGGTTAAATTAAATAATTCCCGACCAGATATTTTGTCAGTTTTTATATTTCTATTAAGTACACCCCTAGGCCATTCTTTTAGACCAGGTTTGGTCCATGGGCTCCATGGGGTAAATTACACCCGCCGGAGGGCGTTTTTTTTTTTTTTTTTTTTTTTTTTTTTTTGGGGGGGGGGGGGGTCCCTGGGGGACGACCCCGCCCTCAGGTATCAGGCTGACGCCCAGTTTTGTAATGAGGGGGGTGGCCCCAGTAACTTTGAGGGGTCAAACCTTTTGGGCTTAATGGGGTAAATTGACCAGCAGCCAGCTCCTGGTCTATTATTGTATTCTACGCATGTGACAAAACAAACGTGATACATACATACATATGGGTCTAGGGCAATTACCCCCTGGGCATTACCCCGGACCCTTCCCCTGCCCCTAATCCTAATCCTAATCCTAACTCTAACCCAAACTCCTAACCCTAAACATAACCATAACCCTAATCTTTACTCTAACCTTACCACTAACCAGTAATTAGCCGGGGGTAATTGCCCGGATAAGATATTATATATACATATATATATATATATATATATATACATATACACACATATATACACTTATACATATTGTAATACACGGAAGTACGATAAAGAATGTTTCACCCTTGACATTGGATGCATGCAAGAAGTTCAACAATATATGAATTAAAGGTTTTCTGAGAATTAACATGCAACTAGTATTACATCATAAGAAAATAACTTGATAAAACATATTTTGCCTATTATGATCAATTATTACAAAGAACAGGAAGATGAATTTCGACCAAATATTTACAAAGTCAGCTTGGAAAAAAAGTTGAAACTCTTGAGAATAAAGACACACAAAACAGTGATAATTGTTTCATCGGTGCGAAATTTAGAATTCGTGGAAATTCATGTTTGTTTGGGCTTTTTTGTTTGTTGTTGTTTTTTTACTCCTGCGCAAAACGGTTAGTCAATTCCATAATAGAGAGTACCGATGTGTATGTAAATTTCGTGAGACGAATATTGCCTCCTCCTATATGCTTTGTGCATGAAATTTTAACTGTTCCACAGTTAAACAGCCACTGTTGTCTTTAAACATTTATCATCATAATATGATAATAATAATAATAATAATAATAATAATAATAATAATAATAATAGTGGCTACTTGTATAGCGCACAGGTCCGCTTTTCAGTGCTCATAGCGCTTCAAAAATGAAAAGATAGATATATACATGCATATGCATGTCATGTTCAAACATGTCAACAACGAAGAAAATGGCAAACAAAAAACAAACATATACCAAATGAAGAATACAACATATACCAATTAAAAATACAATATTGTTCCGAACATTAATGACATACAGCAATTACAGTCCTCAGTGTGAGTGGAACAGATAAGTTTTAAGTTTGGATTTGAATGATATCATAATAGTATGATATCATCATCAAACAAAGTACTTTATTTTGACGCAAAGAGAATAACTTTTTTTTTTTAATTCCGAATTCATGATGTCGATAAGCCTAGGAAAACTTCGCAGATTAAGGAAAAAGAAAAAAAAAATGTCTACACATAAATTAATGCAAGACTTGGGGGAAGCATCAACTAACTTAATGTTAATATAAGATTATGAAGGATACCTCTGTTGTGGTGGAAAAAGAAACAAAAAATATGGAACACTGGATCCAAGATAGATGTTCTTCTTTTCGAGCGATTGTAATGACCGCGTGTTCGGTGCTGTTCTGAAAAATCGGAGCAAAATGGCATTTTCTCTTCATGCCTGGGTGGTCTCGCCCATCCGATTTTTCACTGATGCGGCGCCGTGACATCATGCAGATTACTTTTATATCGAAACTTCCACATTAGATACAAAATTTAATGTAATTTGTATAATATCTAATTCATTGCACCTTGAGTTGATGTAATCTCGTGCGGTTGACATTATCAAAGTTGAAGTACACGTCCGTGCGTAGACTGGAAGCTTTTTTTTTTTTTACAAGGTAAATAATTAAATAGCTGGCATGAAAATCGATAGATTCATGGTGCTAGCATTCAGTGTAGAGAGATGTAAACCGTGTATGTACTACAGCGTCTATCTGTCCCTTCGTCTCTGGTCGACATATACGGCGAGGCCACAATGTCTGAAATTTGGTTGATTAAAACTCCGTTTTGCCATTTTCATTACCACGAGCAATTGAAGTGTCGTCGCCGCTAATGATTAAAGATACACTCGGCTGTCGCGTTGGAGATATTCTACAGACCGTAAATAAAGTGCGTTTAGGGGTATAGCGGAGTATCTCGTACACATGAATTATTGTATAATTACAGAATTTCCCATGGAACTGGACGGATCAAGAAGCCCTATATCCATGAGGTCATCGCTTCGTCTTCCAAATACGGCTCCGATTTTCGTCATTCAACAAATGCAAGTCTTTGGGATCCATTCCTGAGAATAGAATCCATGGTGAATTACCGGTAAACACTCGGCTCCGACTGTCGTGAACTTGGTGCTGCACGCAAACACCGGTAGAAAAAATAACAAAGTTTGACATTGTTTCCTGCAGCTAGGCCCACAGTAAACCAGAGCGAGGCAGTATTTGCGGTCAAGGGTATGCCATCGGTCCTATCCACCTTAAGTATAGATCTAGGTCATGTTTAAAAGACAGACCCAGGTCAGACCGCCGGTGGTGTCTCAAATACAATTCAAAGTCCAGGGGAGTTCTGCTCAACATGAACATGGTATGGTGGCAAGACGAGCATTCCTTTGTATCCGTACAACCAGGGAGGTGAGACACTCACCTCCCTGGTACAACCATTGTAGGTCCATGGTACAACACAGCGACGGCTGCGAGTCCACCGTCCGCTCGGTCTCTACGCGCCGAGAGACCAGGCGTCGTCTGCTGCACTAAGAGAGTGCCAAATACATTTTCCGACGATGTAAGCCAGCAGGAGGATCATCGCTACTGGAAGTATCCAGTCAGTTACGTCCTCCATGGCATTCAGGTGGCAATTTATTGGATATCCTCCCTTTTCGATACCTCTTCTAGTATCCCTGAGGCTCGTCTTCGATCTACTTTGCAGATTTGTGGTAGTCCATATCGCCTGAGCAGACCATGTTCTTCTCTCGCTCAGCGTGACCGATAAAGCTCTCACGTCAACATTCTATCCTTCCCGTTCAGAACGCTCCTTACGAATGAATCGTAGGTCACGGCGCGCACACAGAGCCACGGAGAGCGCGAGATTCCGCCCATTCAATTTCCGATGATACAATCACCGATAATAAATTAATTTCCAACCGGGCTTGATTTATTGTATGCAGGATTTTCGGTTTCCGGTTCTCACTAACTTCTCTCATCAAGATATCCGGCTGGGCAGTCAATGAATGTGAAAATAAAAAAAAAAAAACAAGAGAAAGAGTTTTATCTGGCAAAAACGGGCAAATCCTAGTCTGAGCACCAACACACTAAAATGACACATGGGCAGGAAGTACTTGATTATTATTTACGGCCTGTAACCTCGAAAATCCATGTTTAAAAAGATGTTTATTACTGGTTTCCTTGTTCCAAATAATCTGATACTACCCTCGAAAAAACCACAATATTGGTTGCAATCACACATACAAAAAGGTCATCACCTCCTAACGCCCCCTCTGATTTTGTACACAAAGATAGTAATCATCATGATTAGAATCATGTTTCAGGTCGATGACTTATTGATATACTGTAAGTTGCCCCCCCCCCCCCCCACGACATCACTGTCGCTATGTTAAAGTGACACTACACTATGTTTTTAGATCAGAAGGATGCATCCTTTTCGTTTGTAGGCCTATTTCATGTCAAGAAAGAGCATCTTATTTTTATTGCAGATATTGATAATTATTGCAGGTTGATTAATAATACAAAATAATCCACAATATTTACTGAACAAAGCAGGAAGGAAGGAGAGAGGGAGAAGGAGAGAAAGAAGCAGAGAAGGAACAAAACGAAACAAACAAACAAACAAACAAACAATGGTTTTAAACTTGTCAGATCATTAACCAGGTAAACTGTACAGTGAAAGTAAGTCAGATCTACAAAGAAATCTCACCTTTGGAACACATGGGTTTTCGAAAGTTTTTTACAGCTTGTTTTGTGTTAACTGCTGACTGGATGTTTTGGGGATACTGTTCAATGGGATGTTTGTATAGTGTTAAATTACAATGAAAAGATCTACAAAACATCTTGTTCATCAGTTTGCACTCAATACACACACACACACACACAGTGTGTGTTCCATCATCTCCACCCCCCTCCCATTCGACATCAATCTCCGCCAGTGGTTACATATAACGTAACATTTTCACCACGTTTAGCACATTGATATTGGAAACCTCGAACAGAGCCCATTTTTTTTTTCGCTTGTGTGTATAATGTGTGTGTGTGTGTGTGTGTGTTGCGCGCGCGCATAGCAATATCATTGAGTATACCAAAGTAAGGAGATGATGAAGATTAACATGACATTATATATCGCCTTTAAGATGATTATAGTTTGTGGAATTTCATTTTTGCATACAAAATAGATCGTGACTATATTTTGCACTGATAAGACCTGTATAATATTATAATAATAGTATAATATTATGATAATATCATAATAATATCATAATAGGGAAAAATTATTGCAAGAAATAATCATAAGCTCCAAGTGTTTCAGAAAAAAAAAATGGTGTCTGTTTAGACACCTGTTCTCTTGATATGTATGATATGATGGTCTGAGTCACGATATTTCATTGTCTGTTTGTCAAAATGCTTTGTTTGAAATATTATGATGTATTGTGTGTTTAGATGAATACATGTTTGATGTAGAATGATAAATATCCTGGTTGGAAAAAAAAAGAGCGTGATAAGTTATTGTTATAATAAATCTCATTTATTTTTAATTGAGACGCGACAGGCGAGAAGCTGTAAACCTATAATGCAAATCCGAGTGCTTTGGATTCGTATTCCCCACTGCCTCAAACACTTGCCATAAACTTCATAACCCTACGGATGTGTACAGCTCTGGTCGAGATGAGGATTTAGCGTAACATTTTGCGACATACTCAGAAACCACTCTATGAGATGTCAAAGAGCATACAATTCTAAGTGATATCAAAAGTTTATTTGATGAAAATCGGTTTTGAAATGGCTGAGATATCCAAAAACAAGGTGAAACAAAGAGATCCTGATAAAAGGCGTGGCCTGTCGCCTTTTATTGTTATCACTTTTTTTGGATATCTCAGCCATTTGAAAACCAATTTTCATCAAATAAACGATGAATCCTTCTTAAAAGTACATGCTCCTTCACGTTTCATAAGAGGTTTCTCATTATCTCACTTAGGAATGCTCAAAACATTATATTATATTTAGTTACCAGCTCTGGTGTACATACTCTTGCTCGCCACTAACAGTCAACCTACTCAGAAATAAGATAAAGAGTACAAAACGAAATCATAACGATGACAATGAACTTGATTTTTATGGGCGGATGTCAAAAACACTAATCATTAAGATATCACTCATGCTTAATAGTTGTCTCACACGAAGGGAACGTGCGTAGGGTTCCAGTCATGGATTACACTCCATTTCATGTTCAGCCATTGATACGTGCTTTTGCTCCCCGCAAACAGTCTAGTATTCAGAAATGATATAAAGAATACAAAAAATAGATCACAACGATGACAATGAACTTGATTTTTATGAATGGATGTCAGATAGAATATCACGCACGCATATTATGAAAAGGCATCTCACAATGACGTGCACATGCATGGGGTTCCATCCATGGATTACACTCCATTTCATGTTCAGTTATTGATGCGTGCTTTTGCTCAAGTCACAGTCAACGTACTCAGAAATGATGAAAAGAATACAGAGAGGGATCACAGCGATGACAATGAACTTGAATACATTGGGCGGATGCAAGTCGTAAACACTATCATTCAGATAAAACATCACTCACGCATTTAAAATAGGCATCTCACATGACATGCACATGCATGGGGCTCCGTCGAATGGATACTAGTAACATTCATGTCCAAATTAGCCTTTTGTCAAGGCCCTCTCGCTGTGAGGTGGAGAGAGCCCAGCCAAAGTGGGGTTGCGCGAGGCTGTCGCGTTCGGCGCTGGTCTCTCTTCGTTATAACCACCTTACAGCGAGAGGGCCTTGACAAAAGGCTATGTCCAAATTGAATTTGGACCCGGAGAAGAAAATTAATGGTGTAATCCCAGGGGTGAAAAGTAAATCCAATAGAGCAATAAAGTTTCAAAGGAGAACCCGAATGCAAGGATACCCCATAACTTGTTATAAGAATAATATATTTATGTACCTTCGATATCAGTTTGATTCATATTAAGCAAATACAATTTCCGATGTAGGCCTATAAATATATCGTTGCTGCATTACAAGTTTTTGAAAAGCCTAATATTACTTTGTATTTCAGGTTAGTTTGAATATTTACCACCAACAAAAAGATTTTTTTTTTTTTTAATAGAAACGTTTGTTGGTTTCCTTTTAAATGTTTGATATACCGCAGGTAGGTGAATATATTCCGCAAATGGGATTGGTATTTGACCAAATATACAAACATTGTTTTATATATAGGCCTACTTATTCATATTACATGAATGTCTGCATAAATACTGGACAGCGATTGGTCACAATGCTGTCACGTGGCTAATGTATAGCGATGATCGAAATACATAATGTAGTTACATTGCGGGCAGTGACATCACGTCAGGTACTAGTACTCTAACGGCGCGTTTACACCGAGCACGGTACGGGCAGCGCGTATAACGGGCAACGGGCCGAGGTGGGGGTTTTGCTATGGTAAAAGGAACCGTGTCTGGTTCTGTTAAAAAAAAAAGAATCAGTAATTCGGTACAAAATCACCCAAAATGTTATTTCTATGTCAAAATCAAGAGCAACAAAATCAACAGTAGAAGATTAATTTTGTAACGAAATTAATAGCGGGGGGAGTGATATTGCAACTGAATCAAACATGGTTCCTTTTGGTGCACCATAGCAAAAACTCTGTTCCGTGACCCGTGCCGAATTTCGTTAAACGCAGCATATTCAAGGATTTAACAGACTGCAGAGTGGGCTAGAATGAAATGATTGGACTCTATAATCTAGCCCATCTAGCTATTAGTGTATCACATATTGTTATTCTATATGTAATTCAACACTGTTTGGGAGTTATATGTTCGACTTGAGACAATATAACTCCCGCGGGGATGTAGTGTTATATTAAAGGGGCCATGTCTAGTAACTGATCAGTGAGAATCAGTGGGAATGCTGGAGGATGATTGTTCCAATCCTTGTGGGATTCATTTAAGAGTACATTATACATCTATTGTGTGAAAATTATTTGCTTCAGAATGGTCTCATATTCAAGTAATGTGCAGTTTAATGTTTCCAGGTTAGCGTGCCTGGTCAGTGACGGGGCATTAATCTGCACATTACTTAAGATATGAGACCGTTCTGAAGCAAGTAATTTTCACAAAACAGTAGATATTATAATGTACTCTTGAATGAATCCCATAAGGATTGGAACAATCATCCTCCAGCATTGCACTGATTCTCACTGATCGGTTACTAGCCATCCCTTTAAATGGGTTAGTGAAATACCGGTTAGTGACTGGCTCAACACAGTCACGTGATGGAGGAACATTCGTTATGTTCGCCCATGGGAGAACATTTATGTAATGTTCTCCCATGGGAAAACATTTTCACGTAATAAATGACAGAAGGACCCGGTTGACCCGCGCACAGTGAATTTGGTTCTGCGCGAGCGATCGAGTGCGTTGTGCTGGTGGTTGACATTGACGTGTTTGACTAACCCATAACAGATGATGACTTTTGTTGTCGGGAATATGTACCAAACGTTCCACCCGAAGGGTTTGAAATGCTATTTCGGGAGGCTATAAGTCCCTCGACTTCGTCTCGGGACTTATAACCCCCTCAATAGCATTTCAAACCCTTCGGGTGGAACACTCGGTATGTTCCCTCCCCCGCCAGTCATCATTCTATATAATGTTACACCTCTATAAAAGGGGAATATCTTCAGTACAATATCGACTATCTCTCATTTTTTTCTTTTTTAAAGGTGTTGTCTCTCAAAGGCACATTTCTTGATGATCTATCACTTGGTCTATTCCCACTTCGTCCAAGTCTCAATCCACATTTTCTAATCCCGTTTCGTCTACACTCGGTTCGTCTAATGACCATTTAGTCCACTTGCCACTTCGTCTAATACCCACAGTTTATTAGACCAAATGGGAAATACCAAGGAGAAAAAAAAATACGATTAGACCATCTGGTTATTAGACGAAATGATAATTAGCCAAATTGGCCATTAGACCAAGTGAGGATTAGACCAAACGGGCATTAGACGAAATTGACAGTAGATCAAATAAGTTTAGCCGTATGGTGTCAGACGAACTGGAAAATAGACCACCTGATAGTAGACCCAGTGCGCGTCTGCCTCACGATCCAAAGGACCCCGGTTCGATTCCCGAGTCTAACTGAGCAATGCTGTGTGTAACCATGGACCTAACGGTAGGTCCATGGTGTAACCATACCGTCCCCTCTAGCAAGAGGCAAAACACCCTGTTCCTCGGATAGGACACAAAATGGAGGTCCCTTGCGTGAGAGAGTCACAACTTATGCAGGCAAAAGATCGCACTTCTTATTCATCGCAAAGAGCAGGGATCGTATAGTTTTGGTTGAGACCTTACTTAGTGAGATAATGAGAAAACTCATGAAATATGAAAGAGCTTGTAATTCAGAGAGGAATTCAACGTTTATTTGATGAAAATTGGTTTTGAAATGGCTGAGATACCCAAATACTAGAGCAATCTTAATAAAAGGCGGGACCCACCTTTTATTATACGATCGCTTTGTTCAACTTTATTTTTGGCTGTCTCAGCCATTCCAAAACCGATTTTCATCAAACAAACTTTGACTTCTTCCAAGAATGGTATTTCATAAGAGTTTTCTCATTATCTCACTCAAAAATCTTAGAAACCTGAAGTTAGGTCTCAACCAAAACGATGGGACGATCCCTGCTCTTTGCGATGAATAAGAAGTGCGATCTCGCAAAAAAAAAATAATAATAATAAATAAATAAAATAAAAGCCCGATCCTCATCTCCACCATACCATCCCTTTAACTCGGTGAAGTGGTTCCCGCCTTACATTCAACAACTGGACCCTGTGGAAGACCAGCTATTGCAGCTGAATATGATGGGCTATAATCCAGCCATCTTCTCAGATGAAAATGAAACGATCAAAACTATCGACAAACACAAAATGTAGTTTAGTTGCCAGTGGCAACCAATTCTACCATTTCAAACGAACTGATTATTTGTCGTTTTGTTTGTCACAAATACATTGTTCAAGCAGACGTCTCTATTGGTATGAAATTTTATAGGTATTAATCGCATTATCAAAATGATGTGATGTCCCGAAACTCTAGTATAGTGTACAATAATGGCTCAGATAAGTTTTGTGAAGGACATTTGGGTAGTCGTGTACTGATGTAAAATATGATGATGCAAATTCAAAATTGGTTCGACACAATCGTGACTGATACCGGCATACCAAACACTTTTATAGTATAATGATACCCGACGATATTCAGAATGTTTAAATCTCTCCAGGGTGACTGGCATTGACAAACGTGAAGGACTTTGTAATTCATATAACGATTGGTCAATTGCTGTGGACAACGGTATATGTTCACATGTGTTGTGCTCGTAGAGCTGCAATAAGCATTGTCCATTCTATACAAGGCTCCTGTAGATTCGCATAAAAAGATCGAGTTTTACTTTTTTCCCGGTATGACAATAATCATGACAATGGTTAACGGAGCGTGAAAACAAAAGAGAGGTTAATGGAAACCAAAACTCAAAGAGAATGTGGATTGAGAGAGAGCAGCAACATTCGTAAAACACTTCAGTGAAAATTTGAGGAAAATCGGACAATCGAGCAAAGGTAATGACTTTGTAAAGTGTTGGCGTTGGAACCACTGGATGGGGAGACTTCTAAAGTTCATGACGTTATGTGTGGACAACAATATAAAGAAATTATTAAGGGAATTCCAAAACAACAACAACAACAACAACAACTATCATGAAAATCACACATTCCATCAACTTGATACTGACATAAGGGTAGCAATTACTCCCCCTGTTTTCTGAAAGTGGTTAGTCAAGTGCTCTTTTATCATGCTAGCAAAGTGAAATTTGTGAAATTCCATTTCTTTCTTCTTTATATTGTCATATATATATTATGACATGACGTCATAACCTGTAGTAAGTCTCCTCATCCAGCGGTTCCAACACCAAAACTTCACAAATTCATAACTTTTGCATCGATTGTCTGATTTTTCTTACATTTTCACTGATGTGTTCTACTATCAAGTTCAATCATAGTTTATTTCCAATCAAAGAAAATCAAAACGTAATACAAAGTATACATATCATAAAATGACATTGTCTACACTTTTACAAAAGGTTCATGTAATATACGAAATAAATTATATACATCAACATATGTACAATAATCAGAAGGAACGATGCGTATACATGTATACTTCGCGAGCTTTCAGAAAATAACTTCAATTTTGGAAAATAGCGATCCACATAAACGCTAAGCTTGTAGGACGTGGATCCCTAGATAATTGATGAGTAAGCAATATATTATTCAAGTTTGTTTTATTATTTTCTTACAGCATTTATATTAAATATAGATTACTTAAGTCGTTTGTAAAAATATAGCTATACGCTGGCTTCGACAATAATAGGAAATAAGTATCAATGCTAATGCCCAGACGGTGTTCATTGACTGGTGTACCGGGAAAATATAAGAAGGACGACACACTCGTACAGACATTCAGTTACCCACACACATATACGACGCGAGACAGTACCGAGAAGAGAGAAGACGGTGACAATACAAGTCTACGAGGAACAAAGACAGGAAGGAAGAGGAAAGAAGAATAAAGAGAGAAGAGAGGTCTGCATACAGAACACGCCAAGTGCTGCGACATCAGGACAGGTGAAACCTCAAGCATAAATTAAAACAATTAATTCAGATTATCTAGAATTATAAGTAGATAACAAATGTTTTCTGAATTTGTATTTAAATGTGAGGAATGAGGGTGAGTCTTTTAAGCTATTATCTAGATTATTCCAAAGTCTGGGTCCTGTATACAGAAATGTATTTTGGGCATGTACGGTTCTTTTGGGCATGTTCTTTGGGCACGGTTCTTTTGGGCATGTACTATATGTTACTGCTTTCACTCAATCCACATTTCTCTTTAGGCTTTGCTCTCCGCGGTGACTGGCTTTGACAAGCGTGAAGGACTTGATAGTATATGTAAGATTATTTCTCGAAACATCGGTATAATCAACAAGATTAAATTTTGTCTTCCTTTGTCGTCCCTGCTTACATTATATTCATCCCTCATATTGCCTTATTTAAATTACGGTATTCTTGTATGGGGAAATACATATCAAACTCTTTTGGATAAATTACTTCTGCTACAAAAGAAGTCACTGCGTATAATGTCACACTGCATATTTGTCTCATACTGATCCGTTATTTTTTGAAAATAAAATATTTAAAATTAAAGATTTGTATTTAGGACAATTTATGTATAATTACAATAAAAATAATCTTCCATATATATTTGAATCAATGTTTTCAAAAAATCAATCTGTTCATAATTATCCTACAAGGCAATCCAACGAATTTCATTTGCCATTTTTTAGGACTTCGCTGGCTCAGCAAACCTTCATCTACGAGGGGCCAAAGTATTGGAACTCACTTCCCAACGACATAATAACAGCACAAACTTTGAATTCTTTTAAGAACAAATTAAAATTCTTTCTGTTGAAATCTTATGATATACAACCAAATTAGGTTCGGTTTCATTCTCTCAATCAAGTCGTTTGTTTGTTTGTTTGTTTGTTTTTACAAGTATTAAGATATCACACAGAAATCATCTTTTATGGAAAACAATCTGTCTAACATAAGTTTACCTCAGATATTTCTTTTGTACCAGTAACAGTGAGTCTATCCTCTTTCTCTCTTTTTTTTTTATATCCGCTCCTATGCATTCATACCGGCATATGCACCCAATCAATCGCAATTTCAAACCAGGGAGCGTTGTATTGCTTTGTTATTGCATTTTCATCATGAAGTACAGTATGCTTGTGTCCACGATGGCGTGTGTTGTACCATAGTCTCATTTCCCCCTTTTTTGTTCTTTTTCTTTTTTTTCTTTTTCTTTTTCTTCTTTTTTTCCCCTTCCTAAGTTAATTTCATGTCAGTTGACATTGGTTTCTTTGACTTTGTGTACGTATTTTTGAGGGTCCCATACCCTACAAGCTTTGCTTTTTAAGTGGGACCCTCCATTTCCATTCTAATCTTTGTATTAGGTATATACCTAATACGTTTTCGTATACGTATACGTTTTCCTTGAAATTGTTATAAATTTGTTCTGTAAATATATTGTATATATTTTTTTTTCTGTTTATTCAATGGAAATGGAAATAAAATTGAATTGAATTGAAATTGAATTATAGGGAGAAAGAGGGGAACAACGATTGATCTGGTGCCATATGGACAATGGTATGTCCACATGTGTTGTGCTCGTATAGAGTTACATAAAGCATTGTTCATTCTACAAGGCCCCCGCAGGAAGAAACTTCAGTGTACGTGGATTTGAGATTCGCATAAGGGGAGTTTTACTTCAGTGGTTATTAGGAGAGATATTTTTTCCGGTATGACAATAATCATGACAATGGTTAATGGAGCGTGCCAACAAAAACGAGGTTATGCTCACCGGTGGCGTGCCTCAATAATGCTCGCTAATCAATGTCTACTGTGTTTAGCAGTGAATCACCCGAAGTTTCCCATTATGTTGAGCGTCCACGCTTTACGCCAATGATGCATGATTTTTTTTTTCCTCCCGAGATCCCTCAAATTACCATAGAATAGGTATTGATTAAATTGCAACATTGCACACAATGGATAATGCAATATATCTCACAATGGATTGATGATGAATTCCACTAAAACCGTTCGAATATGTACTTCTTGGCTTAAGGCGGATGTTATCTATAATGATTATGAAAAGATGAATGTAAAGTTAGTATCACAAAGGTTGAATCGTTAACATATTTTGGAACGTGACACTGAAAATAAGCTTAAATTGAACTCTCGTAATCAAGTTCACAATACGTGAATGTAAGTCAGTGAATTTATATGCTTTCTTAGTGCATAACAATCTGCCATTTACCCGTCGAGTTCGCATTTGAACTGCAATTATTTTATAGTAGAGCAAAAATGTATTTTAATAATCTGCTGCTACCGGTTGTTGTCAGTAATTTACTGTTGTCATAAGTCCCGGTAAAATCTTTTAATATTAACGGTAACGCAAACGTAAATATTGTCATGACAAAATTTCGACATGAAAAATCCTATCTTTAAGTATAAAGATATTTCACTTGCTTGTTATACTTAATTGATAATGCTAATATCAGTCTATATAGTATTCCTATAATATTTTCTCCGTACAGTGCTGTACACATATCTGTTCTGCACAACATTTATACATCATCATTGATATGTTGTCGGTGTTGTTTATCTCTTTGTGCATGATGTGTATTGTGAGACGTGGCCGATTCGATACACAAACTGTGCCACTGTGTGCGTTTTGGTGCCACGCCTCTTTCAATGTGCCTAATGTAACATATACCAATATAGCATTATATGTAACATATACATATTGTGTAACGTGGCGTCTATATATTCCTTTGTTACACCACGATCAGCAAATCATGCCGCCATATTGTTGTGCACTGGAACTGAGCTGGCCAGACCCTATGTAGGCCTATGATAGATGGTGCAGATTCTTTACATCCATTTAAACATGCCAGCGGATCATGACAACAACTGAACAACTGCAAACTTGAGGCACAATGAATATGGAAACAGCAAAAAACAAACGTCAAAGAACGCGAATCGGGTCAAGGTATACAAACATTGTGAAGCGTTTTGAAACTACCAGAGAGCAGTTGTAACCAGAACGAGTACTATAGAATCGTCTGGTATCAGAACTTTTGCTTAAATCTTCATGGGAAAGGGGTGTAATTCAATGCGTCGTTGAATTTTTTCTTTCTTTCTTTTTTGAATGCCAGTCACGCATGGATTGTTATCGCGCGATCAAGATAATGACGAACTGTGCGACGTCGACCACAGCCATTTTGGACATGGGTTGACCTGGAGAGCGACTCCTCTGTGATCAACTTGATTCTCACAAGAATTCCAATCAAAGTAAGCAAAAATGGAATACATTTCAGAACGATCAAGTCAAGAAATGAGAAAGATGTGGAATTGAGAAGTTTAGAATTATTTTTAGTTTATTCTAAATTAAGTCTTATTAGTCACAATTAGAATTTTTGGAAACTAAACAAAGTGATGTCAAGCAGTGTCACGATTCTTACTGTAATTCCACGGATTCGTTATTCCGAAGGCTCGCTTTTCCGAAAGTTCGTTACATAGTCCGAAAATGACGTAAGTCCAAACCTTATTTTATTTTCGGACTGTCGAACCTTCAGAATAACGAACTCTGTTTAACTTTCGTATCAAGGAACCTTCGTAATAATGTACCATGGGAATAACAAACTTCACCCGCCAAGCAGATAGTAAAGTAAGTAAGAGATGCAGAAATCGAGCATGGTGTTCATGTCCAGAACAATGCGTATGATACTATCGAGAGAGGGCGGGCTCCGTTTATATGTGCGAACAGTGAGTGCCGTTGTGCCGGTTAATGTAACCAAATCCATTCATAAGTGTTTCGTTTGTTTGTTTGTTCAAGTTCAAGTTGTCTTATTTCATCTCCAACAATTTGTGATCTTTTGTTCTGTTTTGTTTTGTTGTTTTTATTATTTTTTTTGGCTGTTGCATGAATTAGAAAGTAGAGACATACAAGTGTAAAACTGAGATTTCATATTCAATAAGGGGACAAAGAAAATAAAATTTAATACTGTCGTATCTTCAACCTATTTGACGACAGTCTTCTGCATTCACACACCTAATACATGTGCCATAATTCAGTCAGATCATTTGATTCATTATATCCCGAGTGGTTCCCAGTTGACGTCTTCTCTTATTCTTATTCTTCAATCTGTACACGTATAACTCAATTATGTTCAGATATACATACTGTATGTTATATTGTCTTGAAAATAAAAAGAAATGATTGTATTTCATTTGTAATATATATTCAATGCAGAAAATTCCCAATAAATTCATTTGAATTGAAAAAAAAAAATCATGGAAATCTAGAGTAGTCTATGATGTGAACAAATAGTTAAGGAAAAGTGACATCGACCACAAGGTACATAGCTGGTTAGATGGCCTCAACCCCTATACCATCGATTGCTATATTCAAACAATTTTAAGAAGTTTTAATTATTATCATATTAGTGGGGCGGCTTAGCTCGAAAATTCAAAGGAATTGTGCATTTTGTGATACAAGCACCAAATTTGGCACACATGTACATTAACATGTTGCAAACATTTTTAGATATTGGGCCACTCGGAATTTTGTCTTTATGTCCGCCATATTGGATTTCAAAATGGCCGCCATTTGAAATCTACATTTGCGATTATCTCTGGGTGTGATGCTGCTATTGACTCGATTCTGGTGTCTAAATGTATGTTTTAGGGGGCAAGGAATCCAATGGTAACAATCTGCATTGCGTATTTTCACCAATGGGCCGCCATGTTGGATTTCAAAATGGCCGCCATTTGAAATCTACATTTGTCGTTATCGCTGGGTCTAATGTTGCTATTGACTCGATTCTGGTGTCTAAATGTACGGGTTTTTTTGGGGGGGGGGGGGGTGGGGGGGGGTAAGGAATCCAATGGTTACAATCTACATTGCGTGTTTTCAAATGGGCCGCCATTTTGGATTTCAAAATGGCCGCCATTTGAAATCTACATTTGTGATTATCTCTGGGTCTAATGCTGCTTATTTACTCGATTCTGGTGTCTAAATGTATGTTTTAGGGGGCAAGGAATCCAATGGTAACAATGTGCATTGCGTATTTTCACCAATGGCCCGCCATATTGGATTTCAAAATGGCCGCCATTTGAAATCTACATTTGCGATTATTTCTGGGTCTAATGTTGCTATTGACTCGATTCTGGTGTCTAAATGTATGTTTTGTGGGGCAAAGAATCCAATGGTAACAATTTACTTTACGTATTTTCACCAAATGGGCCGCCATATTGGATTTCAAAATGTCTGCTTTTATACATGGCCGCTTCTCGATCTACATTTGTCGTTATCTTTGGATCCAATGACATGATTCTGGTGGTGGTGGTGGTGGTGGTAGTAGTAGTTGTAGGTGTAGTGGTAGCTGTAGTGGCAGTGATGATGCCAGAAATGTTACATTATGTCATTCCAGGTTCATCGTGATGCATGCATGCCTGTAGACTGACGGTGCTGGTTTTTGTTCAAGACAGTTCCACCATGTCCAAGAGGTTCACACTAGCTCATGCTGAGCGAACTTCACCATCAACATCATCGCATCTCACCACAACTGACTGCAGGTTGTGCCTCATATGTCAAGAATACAAGATGGAGACACTGACCAAACCTGACCAATCAAAGAGAAAAGACATTGGTAATGGGTACAGTTCACTCGCAGAGAACTTTGAGAGCTTCGCAGGATCATTTCACTTGGAAAGACTCGATGATGGTCATGGCATTGAAGCTGCGATGGTTGAACACGGTGCACAATATCACCAGACGTGCAGGCTCCAGTACAACAACACCAAACTACAGAGGGCACAAAAGAGAGCAATCACGAAAGAAGGGCAGAGCGATGAGGAACAATCTTCATGGAAATGCGCCAGGGCACATTCACGTTCATTGAGTACAGAGATGGTCCTAGAAACTTGTTTGTCTTGTGTGTCTGCTGTTTTTGGTCTACACTATTGGTTCCCATCCTGGAATTCTTCGATCACCCGAGCAACCTCCGGTCCCGCAACCATCCAGCGACGAAGGGCACTAGGGTTGTCAGTGAGCCCAACCGCGCCACCGTCTCCTTTGATGCAGGCATTATTCTGCTCATGTGCCTGGTCAATTGGGATTGAAGAGAACACCCTCTGTGTTTTCTGAAATGTGAAGTTGCCTTCACTGAATTTCCTGGCTACATCTGGGTGTTTGGTAGTGAGTTTTGCCATGTCCTTTAGGTGCACTGGTATCCACCTAGCATAGGCTGGACCAGCTCTGTCAGAGCATCGAGGTACATCATCAACGATCCCTGCCTGAGAGAACGCACATACACTAGAACCAACAGTTCTAGTTCTAGCACAGTTGCCCAGTAGCGAAACTGGGTGATGTTGTCTCGTCTCTGGCAACACCAGTCTTCAAACGCATGAAGGTCCTCTTCGTCCCTGGTTTCTCCCAGACAGTAGTGGTTGTAGGCATGGTGTTGCAGGATGTACAGTGCTGTTGCAGTCACTTGATGTGCTCTTCTTGTGCGCAAGACATTCAATGCTCGCAGGAATGAGTCTGCTGTCCCTGCTGTCACAATCGCAATCTCAGTTTGCACAAGTGCTTGCACCCAATCACTCCCTTGCAGTCAGTCCCCCAGTGTTTTCAGTGCCGCCATCTCTATGTGGAGACCACCAAACATCACTACTATGTACGTGGTCTTCACCATAACTCTCTGGCCACTTCCACTGTATCTGCTTGGCCAAAGCAAGCAGTAGCTGATCAAAGGTGACCACTGGTGTCTGTTCAGGATTCAGGTGTTCTACAGCATTTTTCACAACATCCATTGATTGCAGGATCATGGCCACAATGTGGACTCTTTCCAGGAAGAGTGGAAGCAGCGACATGGGGCAGATGACTTGAGCATCTGGTGGCTGTTGGCTGGCATGAAATGCAGCCCAAGATGACGAGAGAGAGATGCTCAGGCCAACGTGTGACAGTCTGTCGTCCAATCCCTTCTTGCGTGTATGAGCATGAAACATCATCCCTATGTATGTTGGAAGTGGGGTCTCCTGTGCAACACTGTGCTTGACACAGGTGGATGATGTTTCTGGGACCTTCTCTGTACTCGATGAACATGAATGTGCCCTGGTGCGTTTGCATAAAGATTGTTCCTCATCGCTCTGTTCTTCTTTCTTGAGTGCTCTCTTTTGTGCTCTCTGTATTTTGGTGTTGTTGTACTGAAGCCTGCACGTCTGGTGATATTGTACACCGTGTTCAACCATCGCAGCTTCAATGCCATGACCATCATTGAGTCTTTCCAAGTGAAATGATCCTGCGAAGCTCTCAAAGTTCACTGAATTTGATCAAGTTCTATGCGAGTGAACTTTACCCGCTACCAATGTCTTTCCTCTTTGATTGGTCAGGTTTGGTCAGGGTCGCCATCTTGTCTTCTTGATATATGAGGCATAATTTCAAGTCAGTTGTGGTGAGTTGCGGTGATGTTGATGGTGAAGTTCGCTCAGCATGAGCTAATCTGAACCTCTTTGACAAAAACAAAAAACCAGCACTGCCAGTCTATAGGCATGCATACATCACAATGAACCTGAAATGACACAATGTAACATTTCTGTTATCATCACCGCCACTACAGCTACCACTACAACTACTGCCACCACCACCACCAAAATCAAGTCATTAGATCCTAAGATATCGACAAATGTAGATCGAGTAGCAGCCATTTTGAAATCCAATATGGCGGCCCATTGGTGAAAATACGCAATGCAGATTGTTACCATTGGATTCTTTGCCCCCCCCCCAAAAAAAAAACCACAAAAAACAACAACAACAACAACATAGATTTAGACACCAGAATCAAGTCAATAGCAACATTAGACCCAGAGATAATTGCAAATGTAGATTTCAAATGGCGGCCATAAAATCCAATATGGCGGTCCACTGGTGAAAATACGCAATGCAAATTGTTACCATTGGATTCCTTGCCCCCCAAAACATAGATTTAGACATCAGAATCGAGTCAATAGCAGCATTAGACCCAGAGATATTTGCAAATATAGATTTTAAATGGCGGCCATTTTGAAATCCAATATGGCGGTCCATTGGCGAAAATATGCAATGCAGATTGTTACCATTGGATTCCTTGCCCCCCAAAACATACATTTAGACACCAGAATCGGGTCAATAGCAGCATAGACCCAGAGATAATCGCAAATGTAGATTTCAAATGGCGGCCATTTTGAAATCCAATATGGCGGCCCATTGGTGAAAATACGCAATGCAGATTGTTACCATTACATTCCTTGCCCCCCAAAACATACATTTAGACACCAGAATCGAGTTAATAGCACCATTTGACCCAGAGATAGTCCCACATGTAGATTTCAAATGGCGGCCATTTTGAAATCCAATATGGCGGACATAAAGAGAGAATTCCAAGTGGCCCAATATCTGAAAATGTTTGCAATATGTTAATGTACATTTGTGCCAAATTTGGTGCTTGTATCACAAAATGCACAAAAGGTTTGCTAAGCTGCCCCACTATATTTGCCAGTAATATAGGAACTTCTTTTTTTCTGCCTTTTGATTATTCATTAAATCAACATCGTAAAGACTCTGAATATTTTAATGCAAAAACGTATTCATTCTTCTGTTAGGTTTCAAATATTTTTTTGTTTGTAAAGATTTGAATGCCAGCCAAGAGGAAACTTTTGAGAGGATGACGTAAAAAATGAAGTGAAAAAATATCACATTTTACATAACTCACTTTGAATAAATGTTTGATGACACTTTCGGTGATCTGTTCGCCTGATTGAACAACTTTACATAAGTCAGCTCACATTGAGTACCGTATATTCTAATCTTAACCGGAAATCTCCAGTGGAATGCCATGTTCAAGTTCAAGTTCAAGTTCAAGTTCAAGTTCAAGTTCGAATTTATTCGTTTTTCCACAATAAAATCATACAGACATAAATCTCACTTTCTTGAGTGACAGAAATAATGTATGTTAATTCGTACAAAGAAACCAACAATAATGAGAAAAACTAATAGTATCAATACATTGCAATTGTTGCAGAAGTAACGAAAATGAAAGAATTGTCAATATGCACTGTGTGAAAAAAACGGAGGGACCCACTAAAAAGACAATGCTTGTAGAGTGTGGGCCCCTCTTGTATTAAAAACTCGATGTTAGGATGCAAAATTTGACTAAATAATAGCAACAAAGCAGCACGAAAAGTTTGGCA
Source organism: Diadema setosum (assembly GCF_964275005.1). Lineage (NCBI taxonomy): Eukaryota > Metazoa > Echinodermata > Echinoidea > Diadematoida > Diadematidae > Diadema > Diadema setosum. Next base: position 9,337,146 of record NC_092690.1, read on the forward strand.
TAAAAAGTTTAGCAGCCCACTAAGAGACAGACGGACAAACAGTTACACACAAAACAATAACAAACGAAATAATGAGCATGAGACAAGACTGGGACAGCAAGAAGACTACTTATAGGGAAGAAAACTGACTTGACGACACGACAGGAAACAAGACTACAGCGCGACGAAGAGGTAACAAAATAGACAGGAGTAAGCAACAGTAAGCAACAGAGACAACGATCCTCGGAGGTTAGAGGAAGAAAGAGAAGAAGAAGAAAAGAAGAATATACAACAAACCCTTCAACTGCGAGGTATAAGTTAAAGAAGATCTTATCATAATCAAAGCTAGGGCAAAAGTAACAATAATGAAAAAAAAAACGGCAATAAACGGCATGTGTTACAAGGCGGAAGACAGTGTTTTATTGTATCATAAAATGGGCTTTAGAATCTCTGTAATCTGATTGGTCAATTGTCATGTATATTCATAATTATAATAATAATAATAATAATAATAATAATAATAATAATAATAATAATAATAATAGTAATAATAATAATTTTTATTTACATTATTATTATTATTATTATTATTATTATTATTATTATTATTATTATTATTATTTTTATCATTATTCTTTTTATTATTATTATAATTATCTATCATTATTATTTATTTATTTATTCATTTATTTTTACTGATCCACACTGAGCCATGTGTCCGGTAAAATCTGAACGCATGCATGGCTCAAGTCTTGTACAATGATGTTGGTGTACCGGACGCATTATGGGGGAAAAAGGTTGAATTTCATGAAATTACAGATCCATTTTACAAAACGAATGATGCAAAGGCCTATTTCGTGAATCCGTAAGAATTGGATGCTCTCGTTTATCTTTGGAAACCGTCTAAAACCCATTCGCTGCTCTCATGGGTTTTAGGGAGACCTTCAGAGGATTTTCAGACTTTAACATTTGAACATCCATAAATTGGCTATGAAGAATGGGCACAACGTACAAAGAATTTTATAGTAATTGTGATGAGGAACAAGAGTTTATTCAAAATTTATAACAAACCACAATGAACAAGGATGATGAAATGGCAGCCTCACTATGTTAAGAATGCATGAGTAGGGGCTCAAGGGAGCAGAACAAAAGAAGAAAGCATGCATAAATTCTACACTGGTGGACTTGCCTTGCTTTGCAATATATTGCTACATTTCTGAAATGTGTGATGCTCCTATGTCATCATCCCTATTCAGTGTAATTTCTTCTGGGTTTTTCAGCATATTGATTGCTCTAATAATGATGATAATAATTAGTGTAGCACCTACACATACACACACTTGGTTTTGTTTGTTTATGGATATTTGCGCATTTTATGCCTATGCCTGCTTATCAACATAGAATGTATACAATTTTCTCTCCTTCGAATGTTGTGTTCCCCCCTTTTTTCATAATACATTACATTGTGCTTTATTTTATTTCTTTTATCAATATCTTTATCATTATTGTTATTACAATTATCATTATCATTACTGTGTGTGTATATATACTTTGATATGTTTGATTACTTTCATGTACATTTCCTCCTGGTACACCTTTTCAGGGCTCACTGTTTGCTCAGCCCCCCCCCCCCCTTCCCCTTCCTGTTGCCATTTCACTCTTTCCCTTTCTTTATCCCTCTGTTGTTCCTTATCTTCTTTGATGTTGCCTCCCTATTCATCCTTTTCCTTCTATTGTTGCCCCCATGGTCCTCAGGATCATTACTGGCCCTCCTCTGCCTTTTGTCTGTCCACCCTCCTGCTCTAATCCCCCTCCCTTTACCTGTTGGGCTCCTTGCCCGTGACCTCCCACCCTCTCCTTTGTTTTCTTTGTTCTGTGTACCCAGCCTGTCCCTGACTGTTCTTGTTGTGTGAAGTCTTTATATGTGTTTGCTTTCCCTGCCTGTTTGTCACTTTGCCTCTGACGAAGACTCTGCTAGGATCGAAAGCTCAGGCCCCTTTTGACTCCAATAATAATAATTAGACAAATTTGTATAGCGCAGCTACTATGTAAATATACTGTACTGCGCTGTGATGTAACAGAGCTCCTAACATTGTTACTGATTAGACACACAAAAAATAAATAACAAATTAATCAAAGGCTTCTGAAAAAAAGGTAAGTCTTCAACAAAGATTTGAAAACAGCAAATGATGGGGCCTTCCTCATTTTCTCAGGTAATTTATTCCAAAGTTTTGGAGGAGCACAACTGAAGGCACAATCCCCCAAAGTTATTTTTGTTTTAAGATGAGGGTGCTTTAGAAGCAACTTATCCTGTGGACTTCATAAATTACGCGAATATAAATATAATTTTAGTGATATTGATTCTGATAAATAACCAGGTGCTTGACCGTGCAGTACTTTGTAAGTAAGTAACAAAATCTTAAATGCAATTCTCTGCCTTACTGGCAACCAATGTAACTTCATCAGAACAGGTGTAATATGTGAAAATCTTGACGAACTGGACACAAGTCTCGCGCATGCATTCTGAACACGCTGAAGCTTGGTTATCTGTGAATCTGGCAAGCCAAACAATAGTCCATTACAATAATCAAGCCTGTTGCTAATGAATGCGTGAACGAGAGTTTCAGCGTCTTCCTGGCTCAAATATCTACGAATGTGACGCAAGTTATGCAACATATAAAAAGCAGACGTGCATGTAGTCGATATTTTATGCTTCTCCATGTTTAAACGAGAATCAAACCATACACCCAGGTTTTTTACAGAGCTTGATGGTTTTACAACCAAATCTCAAAATGATATCTTATTAATATCCAGTTTTGCTACTTGTCTTGGTGTCCCAACAACAAGAAACTCAGTCTTCCCATCATTAAGCATTAACTTACGTTTGGACATCCAAGAACGGACATATAACATATACAGGAATTTAAGTTGGAAATACTGTCAATGTGTTGTTCACAATCAGGACTGAATGAAATGTACAACTGTGTATCGTCAGCATAACAATAACAGGAAACATTTGGGAAACAACGTTGAATACCCTTGATCAGATTACTTGTATATAGTGTAAAAAAGAAGGGGGCCAAGGCGTGACCCCTGAGGCACCCCGTATGGAACAACAAAATTCTTTGACATTGCATTCTCTATCATCACGATCATAATCTTCTGCTGTCTGTTAGAGAGATAAGACTCAATCCATGCGAGGACAGACTCACTCATGCCAAAAGATAAATGTAATATATTCAACAATATCCCATGATCAATAATGTCAAATGCGGCACTTAGATCGAGCAATACCAAAAATGTTACATTTTTTTTTTATATTATCCATTGCCAATAAAATATCATTCTTGTGCTACGAAACTGCCTGTATGCCGACTGCATACATGGAAACAATTCATTACCCTGTAGGTGTTCTAAAGTCTGGCATTGTCTGCTGAGTAGCAGCTCCTTCAACCAGTTTTGATACATATTGTAAAGTGCTGACTCAAGTCTTAGGTTGTCATAATTCAATTCCATGCCACGTTTTTGAGAAGTGGCCTAACTAGTGCCACTTTCCACTCAGATGGAAAGAGACCACTGGAGAGAGACATGTTGATGAGTTTAGTAAAGACGGGGCCCGTTTCATAAAACTTGTCATCAGTGACAAATTGTCATAGATGTGACAAGCTACTGAAATCCTTGCATCTGATTGACTGAGAGTAAATTTGTCATAGAAATGTAGCAGTTGTCACTGATGACAAGTTTTATGAAACGGGCCCCGGGAGGAGTGATTCTGTGCAATGCAAAACAAGGTTTGTTGGCATGGGATCTAAAGAGCAGGACTTCTTGCTCAGACTAAAAGCTAATTTCTCAACATCTCTCAAAGATAACATTTTGAAATTATTAAAAACTGCATTGTGTGAAGTCTGGAAATCTATATCATAAAAAGGACAAATCCCGTCATCTACAGGGGACTCAATCTGAGAATGAATTTTCACTATCTTATCACAGAAGATATATATTCTATAGGGCCCCATTTTCTCTCTCTCTCCTTTCGTTCTTTAAAACAACAACAACAACAGAAGAAATTTCCCAGATCATCGACTTTAATGTCCTCTTATCAATATTGTGAGGTATTACAATATGAAGCTTAGTCATATTCAGCAGTAATTTAGTAACATTGAAAAAAAAACCACCTTTGATCTGAACTATTTTCTGTGATCATTTGAGAGTAATATGTACGACGAGCAATATTCATAACAAATAGAGTTCTATTACGAGCAGCTTTGAAATTCTCATAATCGAGAGGAGATTTCGTTCTCAACCATTTCTTCTCAGCTTTCCTTCTTTTTATTTATTTATTTATTATTTTTTTTTTTTTTGGTGTTCTTACATCGTCTGTGAACCATGGTACCTGTGGATGAGATGACGCAGTCTTGGTAATCAAAGGTACATGTTTATCCAAAATTGAACTAAGTGTATCATTGTATAAAGTAACCAACTCTGTAAGATCATCAGGAGTGTATGTACATAATAAACTGTTAGCCACATCATACTTCAATGAATCCAAATCTATACAGCCAATTTTGCGAAAAGACATTTTCTTAGATGGTGCATGTGGCTTGACTGAATTAAGGTCACACATAACAGAGAAATGGTCAGACAGTAAAGGACCAGGCCACGGTCGACCCACAATATTGTACAATAATGTCTGACTTACAAGATATAACCAAATCTAAAGTGTGACCATGTAAATGAGTACTAAAATCAACATGCTGAATACAAGAAAATGACTCAAGCAGATCCGAAAATGACCTAGACTCATAATTATCCACATCCGCATGAATATTAAAATCACCAGTGATTACAGTAGGTATGTTGCGTAACAAATACTCTTGTATAAACTCATTAAATTCAGATATAAAAGTAGACATTGATACAGAATGAGCATCAGAATATGGCGGCCTATAGTTTTTTATGAGATAAAATTTGAAAGATTTGAGTGATATGTGGTAACAAGCAAACTCGAATGATCTCTTTTTACCAGCAAGAACTTGATGGACATCAAGAGTGTCCTTGAAAAGGAGGGCAGTTCCTCCACCACGACGACCAGTACGCGGAAAATGAACAAATCGGTGACCAGCAGGGACAATATTATGGATGAGTCATTATCTGTCAACCATGTCTCAGTTGAGGCGTATCAGCATTTCTTTCACAGATGAAATCAAATATAAATGCCGACTTACTACGTATTGAACGAGTATTCACAGTAGACAACCTGAGATAGCTACAAGGAGTAGAGACAGAGGGTGTAGCACTGTCAGATGTATGTCTCTTACCTCCACGCGTTCCTCTCCTGGTTTTCTTTCTGCGCTTAATGCCTAGAAATTCAGCATTGTCTAAAATTTTACCACGAGTAATATGAAGTGCGTTGATATTTCAAATACATTCCCAGGTAATGAAGACTTACAGTCTTTGAAGTGGCGAAGCTCTGTTGGAGTGTAGCTTGATTCCTCGTTCAGAAGATGACAGTCTGAGCAAAGAAGATGTAGGTGACATTTGCTGGTCTGGACCTGGGGTTAGGGTTGATATCTCCATCCTACAGTATCTCAATCTGAAAAGAAGCGCTACAGTTCTGGCTGTAGGAGATTATGCACTTCAAAAAAAATGCTTTCTGATGAAAGGCTGACGAACAAAAGGAAGGAATGTTGAGCGTCCATCGTAATATTCAGGTCCATTCAGCCTCACATGAAGACACACAGCAAGCACCAGGCACAGCTGGAGAAGTCCCATTGTGTCCAAGTTCAGGTTCAGTGAATACACATTATACAGTGGGTATACAGCTGCACATGCTAAATCACTTCCAGTCAGGAAAAAAAAAATGATTTCAGGATATAATTTATTCTTCCCTAATCAATTTCAAACAGAAAAATGAGTGAAGATTTGTGAACAACCAATAGGGAGCCACAACAGTATCACCTCATTTAATCTGTATGCCAAATCCAACCTTTAAATCGTGTATGTATGTGTGCGTGTTCCTTTTTTCTTTTTTTTTCTTTTTTAGGAATGAACAAAAGGGATATTTTCCGTTGGCGAGTGATACATAGAACTACACTTTATATTTGAATACACTAGTGTGAAAATATTTCGCAAATTTCGTGCATTGTGAAAGATTGAGTAACTTACTGAAAATCCAACACATTCAGACATCATTCACAATTTGCAGTTACATCAAAACAAACCGAGTTCCTCTCTGAATGGTATTTCGATACAACGAGCTGTGATTGGTCAGAAGTTTTCGCGCAACGCGTGAAAGGCACGACCAATGAGTAGTGAAAGGACCACTAAGGGTGATCCGCACCGTACCGTAGGTGGCGGTAGACTGGTAAAGTCGACTGCGGCTAACGCAGTCTGTGAACGCAGCTCTGCGGCCTTACGTTTCCGAGACCACCAAAATTAGAACGTTGCAATCAAAAAAGTGTGCCGGTGCTTTTCGCGCAATGAGGATCGAATGCTCGCTCTAGTAATTTCACGCGAGGGGGCAGTATTGATTCCGTGAAATTCGAACCCGTCACCTAGTGCATGCCCAAGACAGAAGAAGAAGAAGAAGAAAAAGAAAAAAGAAAGGATAAACCAGATAGTGGAAAGGCCATCGTGATCCATTGTGTAAGCGAGGAAGAATAATACTCAAGGAGAATATGCACAACGGAACAACTTCGAAGTTTATCCAAATTTCACACATCTCTGTAACAACTCTTGTCTTAATATATAAAAAAGAAGAAAAGAAGAGAATAAAGAGGATAAACCAGATATTGGAAACGCCATCCTGATACTAAAGTCATGTATAAGAGAGGGAGTAATACACTAGAAGAATCTGCACAACGGAACAACTCTGAAGTTCATCAAAATTTCACACATCTCTGTAACAACTCTTGTCTTATATAATATATTATATTTATATATATATATCTGATGAAATGGAAATACCAGGGTAACTATCATGTTTCAGTGCCGTTGTACTAGGCTTGAAGGTCCTGTTTACCTTTGGGAGCAGTGATTTAAAGAATGTTCAAGATATCACATTTATTGATGTGTGTGAGTATAAAGGTCAGAAAAATCACAAAAAATCCTACCGTAACAAGAATTTTGCAATATAGCTTAAAATATAGAGAGATATATCACTATTTTTCTCATTAAACCATAACTGTAGACGGTTTAGTCTGTAAACATTTTTATTATAACTATTGTTTACATTTTGTCTATTTAACAATACTTAATTTTGATTATACTTCTTCAAAATTTTACATTGGTTGTTTCTATCCCTATACAAGTAACATTTTAGAACTATTTTGAAGCCCCAATATGCTCGTGTTTTTCTCTTTTTGTTTCATCTGCAAATGGTAAATTATGCCTTTAATTAAAAACCAGTGCGCATGACCTTTGGAAAACAAGAATCTTTATGTGCTGGTCAAAGGTTTGGGCTGAACCTCATAGACTAAGGAAAAAAAATAATTATCATTACTCAGATGTCAGTGAACGATGCCGTGTAGCAATTAACCGTGTTAGTTTTATTCTGAGGCACATAATGTGCAGAGCGTATTGTTTTGTCGGGAATCCGTTCGACATTATGTCATATCACATTGGTTTTTCTGGATAGTCACGTACTCGTAATTGCAGCAAAAACATATAACAGTAATCACTCTGTCAAAAAAAAAATCATACCAAAATGATGAAGAGGAAGATGAATACGAGAAGGAAAGGAAAAAAAGAAAGAATAGGACAAGGAGAAGGAGAAGGTTAAACGGTTAACAAATAACAAGAGAGAAAGATGGAGGGATCGGAAGGGGACAAGAAAAAGAATAAAGAGTACGAGGGAATGATGAGGAGAAAGATGAGAAGGACAGGAGAGGGAGAGGTTGAAGAAAAAAAGGGAAATGGAAAAGAAGAGAGGAGAACTAAGCAAAGAAGAGGGCGGCGGACAAAGAAGGAGGACACCACTAGTAGAAGAACTGACAATGTCATCCAGCATTATAGGCGTCCGGATAAATCATCGCTGGAGAAAATAAGGATCGAAAGAATGACTTGCACGATTGTCGATGTCGCTGTTATATCGGAATACATCAGACTAGCCAAGAAAGAGAAGGAAAAGATAGGAAAGTTCCAAAACTTGGTCAGAGAACTTCGCCGCCTGTGGGATAGCCTGTGCCAGGTGCTAGCCCCCATTGTAGTTGGAGCACTTGGAACCACACGTTACTTGAACCATACCTGGGTGTGCGCCGACCAAACGAGTGCAGACACTTCAAAAAGCACCGTTGCTCGGGACGGCGAGAATCCTCAGAAAAGGAGCCAGAAGTCTAGTTCCAGAATGGAACTTGACGCGATCTATATTTGAACTCCAGGAGACATCTTGTGATGATAGAGATAATAATAGTAATTATAATGATAGTGATAATAATGCCAATAAATTCTTAGTACTAATGACAATAATTTAATAGTAATAATTTATCAGTGATAATAATGCTGCTGCATGCAACTGCTCAAAACTACTGCATATCATTACATACCGCTAATCCTTCTATCTACTAAAGATACTCAAAACTATACTATTCTATAAATACTTCGACGACTACGACTACTACTACTCTACTGCCTACTACTACTACTACTACTACTACTACTACTACTACTACTACTTCCACTACTACTACTACTACTACTACTACTACTACTACTACTACTACTACTACTACTACTGTACTACTGTACATTACTACTGCTGCTACTGCTATTCTACTACTACTATACTATATACCTACACGGCTTCTTCTTTTTTTTCCCCTCTTCTTCTTCTCTTCTATTCCTGGAGTATATTGTCTTCTTCTTCTTCTTCTTCTTCTTCTTCTTCTTCTTCTTCTCCTCCTCCTCCTTCTTCGTCCTTTTATTTCTATTCTTCTTCTTGTCTGCATCCTCTCCTCCGCTCTTCGCACCATCTCCTTTCAATACTATGTTTTTGTCCTCCACTTTCAACGGCCATGTGCACGCTTGTCATTCACACTTGCCTCTCGCTCTCACGCTCGCTCTCACCAAGATCATTGCGTTTTCGGAGCTGCGTTAACTTTTATTAATCGAATTTCTTTTCATTTATGCATGTCTCCTTAAAAAAACAAACATCAGAAGAAGCAGCAGCAGGGTATATATACGGTCTCATTCAGATTAAAGAACAACAGTTATCCCGGAGGGCCCCTGGAAATCTGTTACTTAATTTGCATAGATGAAGAGGCGACCTTTTTTTTTCCAATTTAATTTCTCCATCGGACAAAAGACGATTCATTATGTATACAAAGTATACAGACAAAAAGTATACTGTAGGCCTATATTTACTATAAAGAAGAGTGCTAAGTGTCATAATTTATATGTGTGCATGAATGAATAATAGTATGAAACAAATGTAGTAAACAAATAATACATTCTTTGCAGAAATGACATCAAGGAGTAAATAAAACGACGGTATGAAGAAGATGAATGAAAAAGTAATGCTTATATAGACGTGGATACCTCGGTAAATGATGTGCATATTATAAACAATTCACATCATTTACACTGCATATAATTATAACATATCTATCCAAAATGTATCATGTTGAATAAAAGGTATTGACTTCATAGGGTTGGAAAAAACATGAACATTCTCCAATTAGATACCCTAAGACAGTGTTGCCAATCTGACCACCCCCCCCCCCCAGGAAAAAAAAAATCAAGTAATTGATTGGCCATAATTTAAAGACTCGATGTCTTATAATCATTATCATTATCATTATCATAACTCTCATTGGGTACAGCCACTTCAGTAATGTGAGCACTGTTCTCCCAGCGGATCCTGTTCACATCAGAAAAATGGATAAGACTACAAATACCTGAAAAGAAAAAAGAAAACACTAAGAATTTAGAAAGCGTAAGAAAATAATGTTGCTAGATCCTGATTACGATGTTATCGTGATTTTTGTTGTTGTTGTTTATTCGCGTCTACTTCACACGCACTGCACTGCGATGCGGCCTGGGAGTACCTGTTCTGCCTCGTGTTTTGATTAAACGACTTGTTAGAGTCTAATCATTGCGTCTGTATTTGCATCTGGAGCGAGCCTGATTAATTTTCGGTGAATATTGAGGGTTCGCACAGCGCTCGAAATCACATTATTCGTCGTCTAACTGTCGGAAAGGTAGGTATGACACTTTTGAGAATAATATACGCCGTATACTTGTAAGGTTTTCCTGACTGTTGTTTCGTGTTAACTCAGAGAATCGAGTCTGAAAATTTGCTAATTATTTTCCGGAGGTACTCGGGTTGTGGCACTTCACGGCAGCCATACGCCCAGTACACACAATACGTAGGGCAGTCGTTCGCATTGGTATTTTAATATGCAAAATGGCGGACGTTGCAAAGGCGTTGGAAGAAAGGACAGGTACGATCCATTTTACATATTCATATTTTTGCCGACTTGTCACATAATTGATATTCATCTGCTGGACTTTAATTTAGCGGCTTGATGCAATCATGTTTATAATGTTTGACTGCTGAAAAGTTGAGTTTCGTTTGATGAAACATCGGTCGTGAATTTTTGCCCCGATGGCGTATCATTTTCGATCTGTTTTCGCGGCGCTGGGAAAATTCGAACTGTGATGGCGAAGTAGTAGGGTGTGTTATGTGAATGTACGTGTGTGTGGGTGTATGTGTGTGTGTGTAATGTGGGTCTTCTGTCTGCGTGCATGATGTGTAATATCGGTGCTGCTAGCCCAGTCGGCACACGTATGTATACAGTAGCAACGAACTCTCGGTGTACTACGGCTACCGTCGGTGACCTGTGCTGTGTATCGAGTTTCACCTGGCCTGGCCTAGATTCTGTCTCATGGGTTTGAGATTGTAAGGCCATTAAGGGCATGAAGCAAAACCAATCAGGCCTCGAAATTCACACATCTAGAACTGTAATGACCTAGACATGACTTGGTCTGTTTAACAAGCAAGACGATGTGTCACAGTGTTTTTAAAGACAAACGTTTATAAAACGATACATAGTTCGTCAGGTGATGGCAGATGATGCTCACAAAAATGTGATGCTAACGTACTACTATCCATGTAACGTTACTCATTAGATATCTTGAATTCCACCAAACTAAATTGCACCAAAATCACATGATGTGCTTTATAGCGTATTTTCAAGTACTTGGGAGAATTTGAACTAAATTGGTTGTAGGAAAGCATCAACATCGACGTCGACTTTCATGTTGCCACTCAAAACAAACTTTGCTGTTCGCGAGAGATTACGATGTTGTTGATATGTTAGTCGCCTGCACAATCTGAACCTGGGGGGTGTTTCATCAAGTTAGTCAGCGCTGACAAGTTGTCGGTCTCTGACAATAACCATAGTAACAGTCGGTGACCAGAGCATCTCACAGAGCTGCCAAGTCGCACGCATTGTGAGTGAGACTCAAGGTCTGTCTCACGATCTCACACATGACACCCATTTTTCTCGCACATTGGGAGCATAGCTTAAAGGATTAAAGTGAGGGTTGCAATTGAAGGCATATTTCCCTTTTGTCTTTCAAAATAAGTAAAAAACAATCACTTAAATATGCCCCAGCTTGCACCATTAAGAGCTAAAAATTGAAAAAGCTCCCAACTGTGGGAGGGCGGACACCCCCTCCCACTCCCTCCCCTCGCTCAGTCGCTTTGCTCCCTCACACACTGATGAAAATCTCACTCATAAAAATTTTTTGAACTTGGCATGTATGATCTCAGCCAATCAAATCCAAGGATTTTGCTGAAATTGTCAGAGACTGACAACTTGTCAGCGCTGACTAAATTAATGAAACACCCCCTGAAGTTAGCTGTCGTATATCATGCAAAGTATCTTTCAAGTAAAGTACCCCAGGTAATAAACCAAGACTCGACTCAGGAGCTAAAAATCAATGTTCAGTGATTGTGGCAAGTTGAAAGAAGTTGGTTGTGAAATGCACAGTAATGTGTGTGTATCTGTGTGTCTGTCTGTCTCTGTTTGTGTGTGGTCATATGTGCTGTACAAGAACTGCACTTCTTATGTGACATTTAAGTAACTGGCTGTAGATCATATAGATATACATTGATTTTTTTTTTTTTTTTGCTCCCGGATACGTGAAAAATTTGTCGTACATAATATTAGGCAGCTAACTTCAGTTTCAGATTGTGCAGGTAGCATATGCACGCTAGTTGTTTTGAGTGATGACATGAAGTCAACGTCGATGTCGACACTTCCTGATGACCTATTTGGTTCAAATTAATATGAGTGATTGGACATAAGCTATCAAGTGCATCCTGTCAGCTTCATGAAATTTGGTTCAATGGAATTTGAGATGTCTGCATGAATATAAAAGTTTGCTAGTGAAAAAAAAAATGTTTTATGGTGACAGAATAGTTACAGAGCAGGGAGGTGTCTCGCCTCCCTGTAAAACAGAGTAAACACCATTCGATTGAATTGAATGTAGATGGTGCAATGTATATTATGGGGCCTGAAGAACTCTTGTTACAGTAACCCCTATTCCAGCTACTAGATGGTCATTTATTCCTTTATTGATATGCATGATGTACGTGGTAAATGGCAGATATTGGTTGAAGCTCTCGGCACATAAATTCAAAGGAAAAACATGGCTCTAGCCTCTGCTATGTACATGTTTATGACAGCAAATTCAGTCGCCATAATAAGGATGAGCAAATGTGAAGAAAAAACACCTGGAAATAAACAGGTATACCCTTGAAATAAACACTTGTACCTTCCTTGAGATCAAAGATTTAAGATAATGTTACATACAATCATTACATGTCTAACTAAAAAAAAAAAAAATAAAAAAATTGCATGCTTTTTATCTTTGTGCTACAAATGTAGTTCCATGTCCACTTGAAATGCATGAAAATTTCACACACCACAAAAATTTCCACTTGCACAGTACTTGTTGATACTGCCCACTCTGACCTGCTGACAATATTTCTTGTAGGCCAACAAAGAAAAGTAAGGCATGGGAGAAAAATTTCTAGATGTAAACTCAAGGAAAGGAACACAAGTTGAATGGCAGAAAGCCTTTGAAAGCTGATCAACAACATATTTGGTAAACCAGTTACTACAACATGTAGATTGATCCATGCACTGCCATTTTACTGAAATGTGTTTGTAACAAACACAAACAGAAAACTGACCAGAAATGAATATTATTTATTAGTGGAAAAATGAGCAAAGAAAATTTCCTTGTTCATTTTTCCACTAAGAAATATGTTTGTCTCAGATTGCTTGTTTAGATTTTTTTTTCTTTTTTATGTATTTTTTTAAAAATAAATCTTTAGAAACATATATTTCATTTTTGTGCTGTGGCTCATGATAGTGTTGGCATGGTTGTAGACTAATGTCAATCCTGCATGTTAAGTGAACTTCACTATAATCTTGTAGTTACCTTCTGGTTAGTAAAAATTACCTGCCGCTGGGAAGTGTTTACCAATCGTTGACTCGTTTCATTGGAACCATATGAGGTCCATCTGTACAAAGATGATATGACCATAGCAGACTACAGTATAGTCCTGAGTAGTACTCTGGCAGGTGTCTATGGGAAATGTGTGTTGTATGTACTGTAGGAAAATCAACCCATTCTCAATGGGTTAAATATAATATGTTAATGTTTTGCCTGTAACCAGACTTTTAAAGGTTCCCTGAAATACAAATGACATACAAACCAATATTCCTCATGTGACCTCATCTGTCAATCATTGCCGAAGTACCAATATGTTTAACAAAAGACACTGGAATGCACCTTTCCCTTGACTTAGGATAACTTGCATGTTCCCTTGCCATGTCTTTTGTTAGTCACATTAATATCACAGAAACATGCAAGTTATGCCGAGTCGAGGGGAAGGTGCATTCCAATGTCTTGTGTTATACAAATCAGTACTTTAGCAATGATTGACAGATTAGGTGCAAGAGGAATATTGGTCTGGAAGGATTTCTTTGTGGGCGTATCCAAGTAATCTGGAGAAAAATAGAAGAAAACCTAGTTAAAAATATATGGAATGTTTCTAGATATTCGTTTCACCGCAAAAGTGATATTGAGGGTATCATACAATTGTCAATCAACACAAATCATTATGTTTCAGAGAACCTTTTATGGCACACATTTATGCCTACATCTGGGCAGTTTCTACTTATCGTAACCTTTAATCCTGTAATTATGTCTAACTTTGTTGTTAAGGAAAACATCAGGGATGTTTCTGTGCAAGTAAATATGCACGTTTTCTCCTCGTACACTTTTCATCACCATTTGCCCTTTCTTGCTACCGTGGGAATTTCAAAAACACTTGCTGAGCTGTTTACGGACTTCTACTGAAGTGCTACTGGCTAGAAGAAGCAAATCATAAACACTTACCTTTCTCTGTGCTGGTGAAATTATCCCATGGGCTTGTATTTTTGACCGCATATGATAACATGTGCATTAAGAGTCTGTAATATTTTGCATAAATACATACGTACAAGCTGTAGTGTTCCTTAAAAGTCTTGATACAACATTGTAAAACTTGTTTGTGTGTGTGTGTGTGTTCCAAAGATGTTTGATGACTGGTAATGCCAGGTAACAGGAGGTGAGATTATTACCTTTATTTTCTTTTCTTTATTTATTATTATTATCATTTTGTTTTGTTTTTTGGGGGGGGGGGGGACGGAGATGGTCCCCCCCCCCCAAAAAAAAAAGGAAAAAGAAAAAGGAATGCTGACTTAATACAACATTTTGCTTGTTTTACCAGACAGGTGTGCGCATTTGTTAGCTTCAGTTTAGTCTGATATGTACAATCAAAGATGTCATTGTATTTCAGGCAAATATGAGATGCATTACATTACCTTAAAGTCTATAGTAACACATTGCGAATGCAAAACTTGTTAGGAAAGAGAGGGGGGGGGGGAGAGAAAGAGAGAGAGAGAGATCCTTGGCCATTTTTTAAAACAGTGTATGACATACATTGTACACTATTAAAAGTATCGGTATCAAAATGCTGCTCTCAAAACTACATGTATCTGCAAAGAAGCTCAGTATACCAGTTTGCATAACGTTCAACAAATTTACTAGACGTCATGCAGTAGAAATGTTCTTTTGTTACAAATTTCTGGACAGGCTTTATAGTATTTGATCTTTGATGTTTTCCTCCTTTTTTGGTAGAAATTTAGATGAGAAAGTTAGGTGTATGCAGTCCATCAGAAAACCTTAGGTGTATTTAGTGAAGTTCAAATAAACAAAGATTTATTTATTTTTGTATTCTATATTGAAATAACACATTGTGATGTGTACAGTTTTATCATACAATATCTTCTTTGATACTGTATAAGCTGCTATTTTCGTGAATGAGGAGGTCGTGGACATTTTCGCGAGATTTTGTTTCTTGCGAAATGACATGAAGCTGTCGTAAGTGCACTATTACACCAGCGCATGGGTGAAATTTTTGCGTGTTGTTGAATTCATGGTCCAACAGTGATTCGCAAAATTTGCAAATATAAAATCCTCGCAAAAAAAAAAATTACAGTAGTGAAGGTCAAAATTTTACTTGTGGGGTTGCATGCACTCTTTTTATTTGGATTCAAATGCTGAGGTACAATGTAAGTTTACGTGTACATATTCAGTTGTACGATATCCGAATTGCAATTTTTAGTGCTTTAAAGACGTGGTAGCGTTGGGATTCATGGGTGGCCAGATTGATTCGTTGCCCACCGGGATACAATCGAAAACCACAAATAGCACCGGTCAGCGAATGTGTGCATCAAAGCATACGCTCATCGGCAACGGTCGACTCCTGTCAAGATACTTTTGCTGTGTTTGTACTTACACAAAGATCAGTAATAAACCTGTACATGATTCGTTAAATGATTCTCAAATATATATCCGATCCGGGCCAGCCTTCCCATTCTATGGCATCCCCACACTATCGGGTCTTTAATGTATTTCTCTAGCTTGGGTAATGATACAAAATTGTGAAGCTACATTGTACATGTACAGACTGTATGACCTTCACTTAGTCTAATGAGTATACAGTGTATGAGTCAATGTGCTGGATTTATGCAGATTATTATTAAAACTATAATTTTAATGGCTCTCAGAATCAAACTTGACAGTTGTGGATTAACCTGCTGAGGACGAGTCCCGAGTATCCTCGGGCAGGTGTCTATGGGAAATGCGTGTTGCAGCAAAATCAGTCCACCCTCAACGGGTTAATGAGATGAACCCTTCTTTTTGTACGAAGCCTCTCACGATTTCTCTACACTTCTGTACATACTGTATTTAAATATGAAGCTGTGTTCATTTGAGCTGAGACATCATGTTGGATACTGTGAAAGTGGGAATTTTTGAGCACTTCGCACGATATGCAACTACAGTAGCACAAAAATAAAAGGCATGCAAAAATCTTTGCTTCACTACACAGTGTATGTCACACTACAGTTGACTCATAATTAATATTTTGATTCTGATGAATTAAGAACCTGCAAAATTTACTTTATCCAGCTGAGTACAAAATTTTACTCACATGAAAATATCTACTTTTACAGGAGTGCTGTAGCTTTATCCAAAGAGACAGATTTTATTCTAAGTGAAATTAGTTTTACAGCAGCTTTCTTTTTCAAGGTGATTAAAACAATATTTGCTGAAATACATGCCCAAAGTTTCACTTCCAGTGGTTACATTACCCCCCCATTTCTGAATGGACCACGTAATTCTGACAGCATTATCTATGGGATTCGATGATATTGAGTATGGTATACTTTTAGTCATCACATACTTTCACATTTGAAGCAGATAGCATTTCTTTTTGGAACCCTGTTTTTTTTTTTTTTTTTTTCATAGCTTCATATGTTCAGCAACTCTGGTAGCGTGTACAGTAGGACCACACAGCTCAGATTTTTAAAGAGAAACATGCACTAACAGTACACCTTTACAGAAGCAATATCTGCTCTATATACAGTAGTACTGCAATAACATTGCATATCGTCGCTGGGGTGACAAGACCTATCTGCAATTTTGGTGAAAATGACTTCTTTGGGTTAATGGTCAAATAATCAGTTAAGTGATGTCCTGTCCAAATCCTAGATGTCTTACCCCCAAAATGAAGCCACCACGACATGTCAAAGGAATGTCTATCCCATTGGATACAGTGCTTTGGCTGCCATATTTTTTTTTTTTTTGCTCTCCTGAACATTTGACATTTTGTAGATACGAGGTCTTGTCGCCCCAGCAACGATGTGGTATATAACATGTACAGAGTGCTTCTACCAATCATCTAGTACCTCCTTGCTTTTACTTTATAGTGCATCATGTACCAGACAAACTACATAATTTGTCAAAGTACATGTACATGTAGGTACAAATGTATGAGCAACTCAACTCTGTGACGAATAAGAATGAATGAAAGTGAACCACTTTACACACTATTTTTCACTTGAAAATGTATCCCAATAGACCAGTTCTGTAATGTATGTCTTCAGATTTGATGGATAATGCTTTGTTCACAAAAGTTACCCTTTACAACCATAAAGCATGCAGGAGGCTTTCCCTACATAGCAACAAAGTTAATTCTTGTATAAGAAACTTAATGGGAGGGTACAGGTGAATGAAATTGTTGGTACTAGTCTGTAGGAAAAGAAACATCCATGCATTGTAATGTGTTAACAGAAGCGGTCTATTGAGTACATATTAAAAGTATGCACATTGCAGTTTTAGAATATGGCATGCTGTTTTATTTTTTCCTCATATTGGTTGGTTTCCACTATGCAACTGTGCCAAAATTTTGTTTTTATGGCAGTCCTGATATATGGGTTGCTGTCGGACTGCAATGTGGGGTCATTTGTATTCATTGCAGTATGCAATCAAGTGCCTGCGATTTGAACTTTTGATACTGCCCCCCCCCTCTCTTCTTGCTTCCATGCATAATTCAAATGCTTTACGGCAACCTATGCGTGGTGAACGAAATTCACTGAGCGAAACATTAAATACTCTATAACCAATTCCGACCCTTCCCAAAGATCTCATGTACAGTACTTCACATGTCTCTGAACTGAATTATAAACTGTTGTACAATATGTATTAGGTGAGTGGTGTTACTATCCCAATGATTTCGCTATGATAGTGTAAAATGAAAGTAACATTTGGTTTGTAAAAGAATGTATGTGTTTAACTCCTGTAGCTAACATTATGGCATTTGGAACTTGTCATAAATGAAGAGTAAATGAAGAATGAAATATGGACTCTTCACATGTACAACCATCATGGCATAGCCTTTGAAATTTCAAGTCATTTGATTGTTTCATAAGTATTTGACATTGTGACACGTATTTTCGATGATTGGAAAAATGGCTTAATGGTTTGATCATGCTATATCATGTGACGGAGCTGTTTTTATGTTTTTGTTCTTTTGTGCTACATGTGAAAAACAATTTGATATATTATATATGAAAACTTAGGTTACTTGTTTTTTCTTGTTTGGTAATCACTGCAAATTATACTAAATAATTATTTTCCTTGTACAGTATATTGCCAATGGGCAGTAGTGCTTAGCCTTCTAGAAGAATTTCTTCACATAAATCTTAGCATGTGTGCTAGCAGATCAACAGTCTATGGCACAAGCAGAAAAGGATAGAGGTAGACAATGAGAGTTTGCATTGAAATAAAAACAGAAACACAAAGGCAGTGCTAGAGATATATTGAAACATGAATAAATGCGTCGAATATACAGATATCTCTATACAGAGAGAAGGGAAGAGAAAGATTATATCTTCTGGAGCAGCGGGCTTACACCTGTACTGCATACGTAAACGCTCTCTCTACTTTCAACCACTCACTGTGGGTCTGTGCAGAGCAGTATGCATGAGGCGGCCAAAAGGGCCATGCATAAATGCATAAAGAGTCGCTGTCCCTCAGCACAGCACAGGCCCTAATGCATTATGCATTGAATCACCCACGCACACACAAGGCAGCGCAGACACTCCGGTTGTTTGTATGCTGTACCAGGGATTGAAAAGAGGGAGGAGGGGGGGGGGGGGAGGGGGTACTGTAAAGAAAGAGAGAGGAGAGGAGAACAGAGAATGAAAGAAGAAGAGATGGTATAAAAGAGATGGCAAACATTACACAGTTGACCCCAGTGAGCTGGGGCCTCCCAGAGTATGCATTTATTCAGAATTTTGAATAGCTGCGTGCATGTCAATACACACATCCAGGTCCTTGCAGTGGCTTGTGCTCACACAGCAATGCACACAAAGGGGCGAGGTATTAGCATAATGGGTCTAGTCTCTGTGTACAGCAGTTTTAGTACAATATGTAGGTGAACCATTTGCAGGGACTGAATGCACTAATACATTGTACATTCAAACATGACTACAGGACTCTGTACTAGAGAACAACTTACTACTTTAACATTGTAATGTTTTGTCTTTTATTGTCATGCAAAACTTTAGTTTAACCTTTAAAAGTGTACTTTGTATACAAATCAAAGTAGCTTGCATGAATTATTGGAGTTCTTGCCATAATTCTTCTGCCATTAAATTCAACAGGGGCTCACTGATGATTTTAAAGTACAGTGTATGTTGTGATTGATTAAGTAGAGTATGTTGTCATACATCCATGTTTGAATGTATTCTGATGTCCTAGTTGAATACACTGTGTATTCCCCAGTTTCTTGAATCTTTTAGGAGTTTTGAGATGTAGATGTGTGTTTGTCTGTCTGTGTTGTGTTGCATGTTTCTGTTGTGTTGTGTGTGTGTGTACATCATATGTGCTTGTGTGTGTACTGGTACAAAAGTCTTTCTACAAAGCGAATGGTGTTATGCGGTCTTCAAACTGCATTGCCCAGTGGTATGTAGTAAATTTCACAGTGTAGAGCGTACATTGTACAGTCGTAAGATTTTCTTTTTTCTGTCAGACCATAGAATGACTGCAAACTTTTGCATGGCTGATGTCCACAAGAAAGGAAGCCATTCCAATCCTTCCCCCCCCCCCCTTCCCTGTGATGTGAAAGAAAAAAAAAAGAAGCTAAGCACAATGAGATATACTCAACAACTCTACAACAATTTGACTTTGTTCTTTTTCTTTGCCCCCCCCCCCCCCCATCCAAAAGCCAACACAAGAAAGAACAACTTTTTTCCCCCCTCTTGTACCCCACAGCTGCGGAGTCTTGCGTTCATGAATTTTTCATGATGTAGAATATGTTCAGGGGGTTCTACCCGCGCTGATTTGTTCCATGGCTGCCCACCCCGGGAGAATGGATGAATTCATTGACTCTACATAAATATTCTTCCCCTTTCCCCTCTCTCCCCCTCCTCCTCTTCCTCCTCCTCCTCCTTCTCCAAGTTCTTCTTCTACTTCTTTTTGTTTTTCTTCTTAATCTACTTCAGTTTTCTACTTGTCATTTCTTCTTCTCATTTTTCTACTCTTCTATTGCTTTGCTTTTAATTTCCTTCTCTTCCTCTTCCACCTACTCTCTACATTTTTGTTCCTTCTTTAATATGTCCTTTTACAGTTAAACGATACAAAAGAAAGGGAACGATCTAGCAGAAAGTGTGTTACCATGGTAACAGCATACCATGGCCCCAAAATCCTGTAAAAGGCTTGCTGATCAGTTGCAAATTGTATTTCTTCAATTTTCAGTTGATTCAAACAAAATCATAGCACACGTGTTGAGTGTAAAATTGGGAAGAGCAAGAGTAGCAGAAAATATGTCGCCATAGAAGGAGAACGTCTTGGCTGGAAAATCAGGTAGAAGGCTTGTGGATCGATATACTTCTCCAGTTTTCAAGTGTCCAAATCAAAATTAGCACACATTGCGAGACATGTTTTCTAAGAGTATTTTGTGATGGAAAGTTCACAGTAATAGCACATTGCCTGCACAGATGGGTTAAAGGCTTGCAGATCAAACTACTGCAGTTTTTCAGTCATTCACTAATATTGGCCCACATGAAAAACTTCATAAAGTTGTGCAAGATAAATTTTACTATGGTTCCAGTGGTATATGGCCCCAAAATTTGGTAGAAGAGGACTTGACACCTTTGAAAACTTTTTTTTTCCCCTGGTGACCCGTTTGAGCCATTATTGAACAATCTTAATAGAATTTGACATTTGATGGCCAAAAAAAAAAAAAAAAAATGTGGCCTAAAATAAAAGGAAATATAAAAAATCATTTTGAATTCTATCTGCTTTAATTGCTACCAAAAAGTTAATGGCCCTGGGCCACCGCTATTAAATATCGAGCCCTGTAGCAGCCTTCCAAATGGAACTTCTCCAGTTTTTAAGCAATTCAGAAGAAAATTGGCATGTATGGGGACTTTGATAATATATTGTATGGCAAAAGAAATTTTGGAAAGTACATATGTAGCAAAAGTATCCTGCTCTTGCTCTCCTCATTGTATTCTTTTGATATGTCATTGCACTTCTCTCATATTCAAATTGCTGCTGCCTTCTTATTTAAGGATGGCAGTGCATGGATTTAACAAAAACTTAAATGATTCATAACTCTTGAATGCATTGTACAATTTCCTACAAACTTCAGTGATGTACGGTATGTTCAACTAGTAATGCTGCAGCATTCACTGAATATTGGAGTATATTTTCATTTAGCTTTTGTAAACATAAATTTATACCAAACAAAAGTTTGTGAGCATGAAACTACAGCAACAATCATTGCTTGATCTGAGATCAGTGAATTCTAATGGCATGCGTAATTGATAGATAAAAAAAAAAGAAACCTGTCATTGTCAGAATAAAAAGCAGGTCATCTCGAAGCCCAGTTGACACTCACATGCTGATAGTGCAATAGCACTGCATACAACGTACCGTATGTCTGTTTTTGTGAATTTTCTTCGTGCCTCCATTGGCAGAGCACCCTTTCTTGCACCAGAAATCTGATTTGGGAACATGTTCGGTAATATGTCAACAGCATGCATGGCAACAAATATACTATTTAATATGGACTGAGGTATTCCCCTGTTGTGTGGATTTCTTATTTAACCCGTTGAGGACGAGTCCCGAGTATACTCGGGCAGGTGTCTATGGGAAATGTGTGCTGTAGCAAAATCAAACCGTCCTCAACGGGTTAAAATAGTTGTACTTCCATTCTCACTTAGCCTTATACTGTCAAGGATCATGGGTTAGTTTATGATTTTCCCACACAGGGCGACTTGCTCGAGACTAGCTTTTCACAGCGGAGGGCTGCAAGAAGAGGGGTGAATGTGCAACAAGGATACCAATTGACCGCTACCACTTTGATAGAAAAATCGTGGAGAAAATAATGGTTTGTTCAGGGAATCCAAACCAACTTCACAAAGACGTAGTGGCTGCAGCTGATGGCATGTGCTTGTACGATTACCTCATTCCTTGCCATCAGTCGCAAATAAGACACGCCTTGTAAAATTAAAAACCTAAGCCATTAGGCCTTCATTAAAAGCCTTTTCTTGGTCTGATGTCGCTTTTGCCAAAGACCCTTGCACTGTCGTTAGTGCTGACAATCACAAATAAAGCAAGCTGAAACCAAGCGTGTCAATGCTAAGGCCTTCTGAGTTCGCTATGAATTATTATTTATGAGCTGGGAAACGCTCAAGAGACGCATGCTGCTGCTACTATCACCAAAAATTTAGACACTGAATAATTCAGTTAACAGGTACCGTAGTCACTTACATGTGTACACCATACCAGTTGCTAACTTTACCCATAGGCTGTCAGTGTGCAGATACTATTTAAAATGTGCATTCACCAGCTTCTTTGGACAGAGCCCTACTGAGTTGATGTGATATTTGCTACCAAAGGCTGGTCGCAAGACTACTATTAAAATTCAAAAGCATAAGTTAAGAAATTAAGGATTAGGTACACAAAGGCCCCCTCACAGGGGCTAGCCTCTCATCTGTGGCTCTACTGTGCCTCACGTAGCAACTCTTTGCTCGTGTCTGTTTTAAATAGGAAGAAAGCCTTTAAACAGAGGTTACCATGGCACTGATATTGCTCTCCTGTACAGTAACTTTTTTAGTTGTATTCACATTGAGGATGAAATAAACCTCACCATGGTCTATTATGATGTGAATCATTGCCGTAATATGAATGAATATCGCCGTAAATACATGGCGATATTCATTGCGAAATACAGTGGTATTTAGGGTGGTAATTCCAACTACGCACGAAATACGCATGCAAGATTTGACCGTCGATTGTATCACGCGATATTATTGATTGCACAGTGGTGAATTTTACGCGTAACGTGACACAGTTTGTGTCTTTTTTCGCAGGAGATATGTGCATAATCATGCCCAATGCTTACCAGAAATACCACACTTAATGAATGAGATGGGTACCCAGTGAATCGTGCAGTATCAGGACCATGGTAATTCTTATGTGAATGTACCTTTTGTTGTGTACAGAGAAACAGTTTACAGTAATGTACATGACTCCAATTTGACGCATG
Organism: Diadema setosum; assembly: GCF_964275005.1. Classification (NCBI taxonomy): domain Eukaryota; kingdom Metazoa; phylum Echinodermata; class Echinoidea; order Diadematoida; family Diadematidae; genus Diadema; species Diadema setosum. The sequence continues at coordinate 9,360,589 of NC_092690.1, forward strand.
TGGAACTATCAAGTATTAGAACATTCTCCCAACCAAAGCGTTTAACTTCTTGTGTGTTTGTTTGTTTGTTTGTTTCATTTCCATCTGAGAAGATGGCTGAATGGCCCATATGCAGCTGCAATAGCTGGTCTTCCGTAAATGGCTTGTGTAAAACATATATCAAACATTATTGATCATCAGATTTGTGTAAAGTTCAAGCATTGCTGCAAGGACCTCGCCTCAACTTCAAACTTCAATGGACTGTGCATCATTTCATGGCACATTTTATGCAAATTTTATTGTGTAAATTACAACAGGATAGGTTTCTCATCAAAGTCAGCAGCAGTAAAGCTACAGTAGAACAGATTTTCCCACTTTGATAACAGCATGTTGACCCTTATGAATCTTGAGCGCCAAGGCTTGTAGCACGGAGTATCTTGATACTATTATGAGACATGTATTTCAATTTGATTACTCCATACATTGATTAGCATAATTGTATGCCCATGCTGTCCGCACACAAGACGGGCGCGAATACACAAGAAGAGATAAATATCTAATCAAATGATCCGGCTCTCTTGTTGCTGAGTAATCCAAGGACATAATTCTTGCTCCAATGGGCAAAATGTCAGATTTATGCTCGATGTGAATATACAGTGTACGTGTAGGTCACTTTTTTATGGTCTTCATCATTTAAAAGTCATCCCTACTTTCTATGTTGTGCACGTGTGATATAATAGCCAAGGATTTTAGGATCCAAATTCAGATGAAATGTGAAGTGATGTAAAAATTTTTGACAGGACTAAAAATCTGTTTTTAAATATAGCACTTGATAAAGCTCATATAGACAATACCTCTCATCATATCAGAACTATAAAAATGGCTATTATGCAGTGCATTGCATACAGGTGAACCCCACCTTCTGGTAATACAAGGCATTTATGAGTGCTTTACCAGAATCTAGTGTAATTATCAAATATTAAGTGCTGATAAGAAGACACAGCCCCACACTGTTAAGTAGCAATGGTAATTGAAGGTTTGATGGTCCTTGACCTTCCTTTTTAATTGTTAAGGATGCAGACCACCCCCCCCCCACACACACACATACACACATTACCACACCATTAATTTTGGTATAGAAGGGACTTCTAAAATGTAATATGCAGAGTGTGCAGGTTTGTGCAGGGTTGAATAAGGATGATCCAGATATGTATCTTGACCACACAGATTTTCTGGAGAACATTACATACAGTGTAATATGAGTATTAAAGTAACTTAATTTTCAACCAAAAATGGGTTTTTGAAGGTTTTATGACATACAAATGCATGTTGATTTGTGTTGATTCATGATACCCTCAACATCACTTTTGCAGGGAAATGAATATCTAGAAACATTCCATATATTTTTAAATAATTTTTCTTCTATTTTTCTACAGATTACTTGAATACACCCACACACACACAAAAAAACAAACAGCAACAACTACCTTCCAAATCAAAATTTTGGTTGTGACCTATGTCAAACATTGCTTAAGTATCGATATGTTTAACAAAAGACATTGGAACGCACCTTTCCCCGTAACACAGCATAACTTGCATGTTTCTGTGATATTAATGTGACTAACAAAAGACATGGCAAGGGAACATGCAAGTTATGCTCGGTCGGGGGGGGGGGGGGTGCATTCCAATGTCTTTTGTTAAACATATCGGTACTTTAGCAATAATTGACAGATGAGGTAACAACAGGAATATTGGTTTGGAAGGATTTTTTATTTTTTTTTTTTTTTGCGGGTGTAGCCAAGTAATCTGGAGAAAAATCATAGAAAATAATAGTTAGAAATATATGGAATGTTTCTAGATATTCGTTTCCCGGCAGAAGTGATGTTGAGGGTATCATAAATCAACACAAATGAACATGTTTAATTTGTATTTCAGGGAACCTTTAAAATCGCCATCAGAGACGATACACTGGCATTGAGCAGTCATGGTTTTCAGAGTAGTTTGTCTGCCAGAATGTTACTGGTCTGTTGTTTGTTAACCATCATTTCGATATTTATCTGTTCGAAATAAATTCTGCACTGTGGTTCACATGCTGTTAGGGGCTAGTAGGGGCCTATGTCTCTATGGTAAAGTCTACATTTGTTTCAGGAAATTTTTTTTATTTTCAGATTTTTGACTGCTTTGGGTACATATTTGCACATATGCAGTAATCTAAAAAGAAATTAAGCAGACACCAGTCTCCTATTACAGTGCAAAAGAGTGTGCCATTTATAGCAGCTGCACTATAGAAATGTGCCTTTTTGTTATTATCATTATTTTGTTCTTCTTCTTGTTGTTATTATTATTATTGTTATTTATCCTTTCTAGGTACTAGTAATTGATCTGAAGTATGTTTGAGAATTAATAGTGGATAGAAAAACCTTTATCAGATTCATGAACCACAGCACAGTGTACAGCTAACCAAGATTGAATAGCATTCAAATTCTTCAGAAGGTCGCATATTCGGGACTGTCTTTCAATAGGCTTCTCCACTGATGGCCGAGGACGAGCGGGTTAAAGCGGCAAGGGACGGTTCCCTTATTCTGCCAATTCTCCGAGCGTGATTAGCATGCATGATGCGCGGTGGTAGACGCTGAGCTGCCATGTATATTCATGGCACGAACCGCCAGCTATTGTTGAATTATTCATAGACTTCCCAGCATTTTTTTCCATCCGCTATTTCTCTCTTCTTCTTTTTTTTTTTTCTTCTTTTTCTAAACCATGGCTCCTGGGCATGGTCATCTCTATACATGGCGGTGGAGACGCTCTTGAAATCTCTCCTGGTATAGATAGAATATGAAAGACGGATCGTGGAGAGACTGGGGGCGGGGGAGGGTGGGGATGGGGGGAGGGGAAGGTGAGAAAAAAGAAGGGAAAACAATCGAGGATAAAGTTTGAGGAATGCACAGGGTCTCACGTTCCTGTCCGAGGCGGGCACTTTTTCCAGAGTTGAGGCGTGATGACATGGCAAAGTTTTCGGGGGAACCCTTCTCAGCCCTCACTCTCACTGCTTCCAAATTGTCCTTGTGGCAAGGTGCTACATAAGCGCTTGCCTGAATGTCCCGGGGCAAGTGAAAATCAAAGTCGGGCAAGTGTTTTGGAACAGTGAGAAAAAAAATGTTCGCCCGAATTTAGCAAGCAAAAGTTTTTGAAGCAACCTTCTTTTTTTTCACTCCCCCCCCCCCCCCAATCAACAAGCCCAAGAAGTCAACCATACAGAAACCCCAAAATAATGACTTTAGGATGATGCAACACACTTTGACACCATTGTTCATTTCAGCAGGGAGGTTTTCCTCTCACTTCCCGGATTTCAGCAACTTTCAAACACTAAACATGAAGAAGCCCAAATGCAAAGCAACACCAGCACTTGATTCGAACCAAGTTTTAATTTTGTAGGTTTATGCTTTCCATTTTTTTTTTTGGGGGGGGGGGGGAATGGGGAAAAAATTTGGGAAGTAGTGGGATATTTGTTGAAGAGTGGCATGCAAATTAATTGGAGATTTGTTACATATTGCTATCATATTAACTTCATAGATCTATATATATATGTGACTCTGACTCGTGAGTCATAATGACTTTTTTTCTGAAGAGCATATGAAACTTCAGTTTCTTTGTATAATCGCTTTATTTTGTGGAAATTTGGGGTCTGTTGTTTGCTTTGGCTCAATTTGTGCAGACTTGACTTGTTGAACGAGTGGATTTACAGTTTCCAAGCAATTCTCTCCGTTGATCACAAAGTAATGCATGTATTGTCCGTTTATGAGGCAGTGTGACCCAGCTTTGTATATCTCTGGAATTTTGATGAATGATGATGTGATTTTGATATGTGATGAATTTGCAGGTTTACAGACTCTGAAATTGGTTCTGCATTTTTGTCTGATTTGATTGATTTTGATGGATTCCATGCAATCTGTGCATGTATGTAGAAGCGAACAGGAAGAAGGCTGATGTGTAGGTGTTGGATTATGTAAGTGTGAACAAGGCCCCTTACAAGATGTATAATCGTGTTGGTGCGGCTATATAGGGTATGTACGTGTTTATTCATTCCGGTCTTGATTTCCATGCTTTGGAATATTTGCGGAGCCTAGCACTGATCCCTATTTACGGCAAGTAGATTTCGGCGCTACCATCGAAAGCCGGCTGGAGTATTTGCAGCTTGAAGTCATGGCTTTACAACAGCTCATATTGTTTTAGGCTACTGATGCATAATTGATATCGAATCTATCTTCTGCCTTGTTGAAGTTACAGTGTAATGTTTTTTTTCTTTTTCTTTATGAGCAGTTTTGTTATTTTGAACCCTCCATTTTCTTTTTCTTTTCTTTTTAGCTCACCTGAGCCGTCATCCATCGTCCGTCATCCGTCGTGCGTAAGCTGTTTACATTTTCATCTTCTTCTTGAAAACCCCAAGACCGATTTTGACCAAACTAGACAGGTAGCATCACTAGGGGGTTAGGATCTCAATTTATTAAAATGGGCACCGTGCCCCACCCAGAGGGCCCCAAGGGCCCCCAATCCCCCAAAATTAAGGAATCTTGAAAATTTGGACCCTTATGGTACATTTCCATCTTCTACTTGAGAATGCCTGGTCAAATTTTGGTAGAGCTGTGAATAGTTTAGATAAGTGACTGCGTGAAAGGTGAACTTGCGATACTCAGGTGAGCGCAAGACCCCCGGGTCTCTTGTTTTACAGTGTATAATCACAGATGATACATTTTTAAGAGTTTTAGTGTGCCAAACTCAGGCCTGGCCAAACTACTTGTACTAAGTGTTACAAAAAACATTTCCCACTTTTGATCCTTAAGAATAGTTTAAAAAAAATATATCAGAACACTGACTTTGATATGAGCAATAGCCGAATAGTGTACAATTTTGTTGGAGGTAATTAAGATATGAAAGCATAAATCAGTTTCATTAAATTCAGGATATATTTTTAAGTTAGGTTTTAGATTTTGCTGTATTGTCAACCCTCTGTACAAAACTTTAATTTTGCACAGGGGTCAATTGGTGTGTATGGAAGTGTGTGGTACACACCCAGACAATGGTCCTGAACAATGGCCAGGGTTTGCATGCTCTGTTACATATTCATGAGAAATTGCACTATCACAGCTACACAGTGTAGTCTTTTTTCATCCTGAATGTAGGATATGCAAGCACATGAAAACATACAGTGTGCTTGCTTTTTTCATGTGCATGCATTTTACCTTTACCATGAATTCAGACTAGACCCCGTTTACAGTGCGGGGCTGGGCCGAGCCGCGGCCGAGCCCCGCAATTTTGTCCGTTTACACTGCCGGGCTCGGCCACGCTTTTAATTCAAACCTGTCAATACTTTGTTGTAGTGGCGCTCTGCTTGTAAACAAATGCAATTTGGTATAGTCTGGTTTTCAGACCCTTTGCCAACTGGATTCCGTGGCGACAAAGTCGCCGTTCGGGCAAAGGCCTTTGCCGAAGGAAAAATCCTTTGCAGGACAAAACCACCTTAAACTATACTAGTTTTCAACGTTGAGGGGGTTAATATCCTGAATAGCGAAATAGTACGGGCAGAGGGTCTGGAAGCCAGACTAAAATAGGCCGCGCATTTGGCCCAGTTTGCGTTTATACTGAAAAAAGGCTGGGCTCGGCTGCGGCCAAGCCGCGGCCAAGACCACCTCCAGAGCGTGGCCAAATGCGTGTCCAATTTTGGCCCCGCATTTGGCCGTTTGTGCATTTACACTGAAATGAAGACGGGCTCTGCCACGGCCGAGCTGCGGCCCAGCCCCGCACTGTAAACGGGGTCTACCACTGCCCAGGGCGATCCATCATGAATTATCAAAAGCACTCATGTACCTTGGAGCAAGCGTCCAGAAGCCTAGTTAGCAGAGCTCTGAAAAGGTGGTATTTGTGGTATTCATGTCTATTGTTCAGGGTCATTGTAAGCACACACTCACATACACTTCATTGGTTTTTGTGTACAGTTCAATTTTGAACAGAAGGTTCAAATTTGACCAATAACTTTAGAATTAATCATGGCTATAATGAAACTGATTCATGCTCTCATATTCAAATCGCCTCCAACTATTAAAATTGTACACTATTCATCTATTACTCATATCAATGACAGTGTTATCTGATATAGTTTTCAAACTCTTAAGGATCCAAAGTGGGAAATATTTTAGTTACACCTTGACCTTGTACTAGCATATCGAGGGTTTTATTGTTCCAGTGCTGTAATGTCATGACTTGTCATGGCCTTCTTTTTCAGCAACGGATTTTATAAAGGGAACCCAAACCCAAAGAGCAATGTGGATTGAGTGAAAAAGCAACATTTATTAGAAGAACTCCTCAGTGAAAGTTTGAGGAAAATTTGACATTCGATTCCAAAGTTATGTATTTTTAAAGTTTGGTGTTGGAACCACTGGATGAGGAGACTACTTGAGGTTATGGTGTCATTGATTATGGTGTCAACAATTATAAAGAAAATATAAAGACAATTCTACTATGCTTTCACTTATCTATCACAATGAAAGAGCACTTGACTAACCGCTTTCAGAAAGCAGGGGGAATAATTACTTCCCGTAACATATGTCAGTATCAAGTTGATGGAATGTGAATTTTCTTGAAAAATGAATTTTTGTGGAATTCCCTTTATATATTGTCTTAACATTGTTTTCCACAATGACATCATATCCTCTTATAGTCTCCTCATCCAACGGTTTAAACACCAAAACTTTGAAAATTCATAACTTTTACGTCAATTGTCTGATTTTCCTCAAACTTTCACCGATGTGTTCTACTGATGTTGCTGCTTTCACTCGACCCACATTCTCTTTGGGTTTGGGATTCCTAAAAGCAGATTTTAACTTGTCATAACTTTCAAACCAATTGTTCAAAGCGCATGAATAAGACTGGACATAGACAGAAATTACCCGCAGTACCTTCCTTTGCTGCATCATCCAAAATGAAAACAGAGATTTCTTTGTTGAATATGAACAATGTGTACCAGTATAAAGTATGTTTCACAACTTGCATGATAAAATTAGTTCAGGTAAAAGGCCTCTGGAATTCTAGTATGCATATTTGTTTGTCTGGATGTGTGTACAGATCTCTGCATGTATTGTACAAAGTATACAGTTCTATTTTGTAGCGACTCAGATTGTAAATCTGCGCAAGAAAACTTGTATAACTTGATAGATTGGTGTCATTGTATTCTGAAGTGCGTTCCGAAAAGTAGTGCAGACTTCTCATGGTTTATGTAAACATAATCAGTTTGGTCTTACTGGGCATTATTTAGCTGCAGATGGCTTAGCCAGGAATTCCTCTCCTGAAAGGGGTATGAGATAAATGTACAAGTGTGTAGGTGGCCAAAGAACATGAGATTAGCACTAGTCCAATTTCCATTTCATTTCATATTTATGCAAACTCCAGAACTGATTTAATTTGTTGACTAATGCATCTGCTGAATGAATCTTGTTTTGAAAAAAAGAAGTTTTCAGGCCCATCAATTTTGTTCTCTGGTTCAGTGAGATCTGGAACTCAGAATCCAATTTAGTCTATAGTCTCTGCAATGCCTACAAGTGAGCAGAAAATGACTAATATTCAGAACTTGCCTACCTTAATAACTTAGTAAATACTTTTCTCTTCCGTGAGATTGAGATGTTCTGCATCAAATCCTGTGCTGGATGTAAAGTCTTGGATAATGATCTTTTGTATAATGTCCAAATATCTTAATACTCTATTTAGAATTATAATGAGAAGTAAGATCTCTTATTGATTTACCTGAGTGCCATGCCTAAGGGTGTTTTTTTTTTCTTTCCTTTTTTTTTTTTTTGCACATATGGTAACTCTCTATATTGTTGCTATTAATTTCAGTAATGATTGAAGTAGTTTTTATTTATCTAGCTTTTCAATGCCAACCTCCTCTGTTGGATAACAGACAGTAGGGCCCATTAGAGTTATGGGTTTGGGAAATTTGTTATGCCAAATTGTTTTTTTTTATTTATTTATTTATTTTAGTTGTTAAACAACTGGAGCATGATCCATGTACCCTCTACTGTGGCTTAGTGTTGGTGGGAGCTACAACTGTACCTTTGTTTAAAAACAGAGATATGTATGATATTGGAATTATATAACAAATTTTATCTTTAATGAAACCTGGTTCACATGCATTCATTCCTTATTGCTTTGTCAGGATATGAACACTCTGTAATAAAGATATATTGTACGTATAAACTGGTCAGTTGAAATCTGGCTCCTTTGCATCTGTTGTCATTATACCCTGTATTGGGCAAATTTTGACAAGGTTTTGGGTTGTCAGAAACACAAAAGTGAGAAAATTATAAGTCTTTAATATTTAGGGCTTTTCATTACATTGACCTGATGGAGGTTGCAGACCTCCCAAGCATTCGGAGTCTGGAGGAAAAAAATCTGAATATTGACCATTCCCAACTCATGTTTGATTAGGAGTTTCCTATTTTTCTTGATAGTTTTACTACACACTCCTATGGGAACTGCTCTTTCTTTCCTAGTTCTGAGCCAAATCATCCCTACTTTCCAGTTAGAAAGGTCGGGAGGTCTGACTGGTTAGTTTTAAAGGCATAATTTACCATTTGCAGATGAAACAAAAACCCAACATTAGTGCTTTAAAATAGTTCTAAAATGTGAGTTAGGGATAGAAACAACCAATTTAAAAATTTGAAACAGTAAAATCGATGTTAAGTACATTGTTGAATATACAAAATGTGTTCAATAGTTGTAAGAATGTTTCCAGACTAAACCGTCTACAGTTACGGTTTATTGAGAAAAATACAGATATCTCCTTGTATCTAAGGCTTTATTGCGAAAATTTTTATGTGATAGGATGTTTTGTGGTACAACAGATCTACACATATGCATTAAATGTCATATCTTGAACAATTTTAAAATCACTGTTCCCAAAGGTAAACAATACCTTTAAGTTGTCTTGCTGTGTCAAGCAAGCCTTAGAGATCTGTCACGTTGTGGAGAATTTGTATTATGAATAGATGAGCCACAAAGTACATGCCAAATGGAGTTGAATTCAGATTTGCAAATATGCAGGCTTGTGGCTGCCCTGATGATGCAAGAGTTTATTTTCTTTTTTTCTTCATTTTGTCAATTGTTTACCTAGATGTATAGTGCACTCCTGAGATTCTTACTCAACATTATTTGTTGTTGTTGTTGTTGTTTGTTTTTTTTTAGTCTTTCTTGCAAATAATGCAAAGAGGCATTCAACCAACAATAGTGCTGATATGTACACAGTGTACACTGTGAAGGGGGGTATACCATCACCGGCAACATATTTCAGCCAGTTGTTAACGAGAAGAGTTGTGGCTTGTAATTCAATAGAAATGATAATTCAGCAAATATGATGCATTTCAATTAACCTTGTGGCTGTCCCGCCACACGCTGAACGGCCAAAGAAAATCATACATCATTTTCCTTCTTTTTTTTTCCTCTCCCCGCACTTATTATTCAGCCCCGAAAACAAAATTGCATATATCCCGGCCTCCTAAAGAGGAGAAAACAAAGTGCTTAAAATGCATAACATGTGCATCAGCAACTAGTCATAAATATTCATCTGAATTGGAAATTGTCCGGAGTTGGGGGTAGAAGATAGAGCGGGTGAGGAGGGAGAGGAGAAAAAGAGCCTTAAATACTGGAAAGCTGGAAAGGAGGGTGGCTGCTGCTTGCTGCGGATTCGAAGGAAGGCGCTCTGGACTGCCGAGTGTCGCGTTTCAACACTTGCGACGGAAGTTTCTCAGACAGACCCTCTTCTCTCTAAAATACTCGCAAGAACCCCCGCGCACACTCGTACCGGTGGTTCTATTTAAAAACCGATTCAAGGCTGCATTGGACCTACTGTACGCTTGTACAACACGATATACCATAGGCCAGTTGTGTGAGTACTTCATATTCATTAAGGACTAAGCAAAGAAAAGCCTTTGCTGTAGTCATTTTTTTTTTTATCCATCTGGAGCTGCAGTGTATTTCTCAAATGCTTTCCAGATGTTGCTGTTTTTGAATGTAGAAATGTCATTTTTTGTGTTATCCTTCTTTTTTTTCTTTTGCTGACATCTCTGGCCAATTTAAAAAGCTGCATAATATTGAAATAAACAGAATTGTTTACAACTCATTGAGAACCCTGCCCTTATCTTGATTTAAAAAAAAAAAAAATTATGATAAAAATTTAAAAAATGACTCATAAAGACTAATTTGTCATGCATTTCATGTACGTCCTGAATTGTGTCTATGCTGGTATTGCAATGTCCTGATTTTTTTATTGCTTGAGCAATATTTTCGTGGCTGTCATGTGGCTTTAAAACAAAGAGCTTGTTTGTCATTTCTTTCTCTCAGCCCAGGATTTCCTGTAATAGACCCTTTCCTTCATTTCGTTTTTGACAAGTTGTAGATCCCATACTACATCTGTACAACTGGGGCTGAAAAACACCCCCCCCCCCAAAAAAAAAAAAAAAAAAGAAAAGAAAAGAAAAGAAAAAGCTTTACTCTTTTCACTTTGGAAATTCTTAACCCCATTTTACATGTAATATCTTGAACATACTAAATATTTCGAATATGAAACAAGCACCCTGCTGGAATCTTAGAAAACCCAAAACAGAACAGAAAAGAAGAGCTCACCTGATATATCAGTTGAGAGAAAATATGAATATTCATGAGGACGACTTGCATGTACAGTAATCTCCGATCCATTATTCCAGGCTTTTGCTGTGTGTGTGTCCATCAGTTCGCTGAACCAGTCTTACCATATATTAGCCAGTTCGTAATTAAACTCATGAATGTGAACATTTTAACAAATAACCTTGCTTTTTTCTCAGGTTAGTTAGGCACTTTACTTGTTTTCAAGGCGACATGAAATGCATACGTAAGCTTGCTCGAGATAACAATTGAACTGATGTTTAATCAGAAATAAGAAGAAAAAAAAACTTAGGTCAATTGGTCAGAGTGGCGCATCATTTGACACTTGGGAAGCATCAATTTCATTATTTGCATTAAATGCATTTTTATAACAAATATTTCTATTAATATTTCCAAATACTAGGCTTTTTTTTTGTTGTTGCTGTCAGTTGGATGTGCTGGCAAGCACCATAAATACAAGAATTATGAATAATTATTACATCATGCATGCTTATCTCCATGAATTTCAAATCCAACGTGCCTGTTAGTGCAAATAATCTTTTTCTGATCATGCCGAATGTGGAAACTCTGAACTGAGTCATTGCAGTGCTAACCCCACCCATCTCCATCGCTAGACAGTTCCAGACTTTCGCTGGGGTTAGCCGTCCTTCTTGATAAAGCCAGTGGCAGCAAACAGAATGGCAGAGGCTTCACTAGAAATTGGGAATTGCGAGTACTCTAGGAGCGCTCCTGGACCCCTCTAAACTCTGTATCACTAGACAATTGAGCCTTGGAGTGCTCTAAAGATGCCCCTCTCGAGCCTGGGCTTGGGAGCACTCCTGGAGCACCCTGAGAACCTGTGTAATGTATCAACGGTCATCAACATTTTAGAGCGCTCCAGAAGTGGACGTGCAGTGTGTGCTGTGCATACAGTAAATTACATGTTAGAAGTTTCCATGCACCCGAAGGTCACCATGACATCTCTGCCCCTCTCAGCCGCATGACAACCACTTCGCGTGTGATCTCAAGGGGTGTTGATTCTCTGTATGAACAGACACAGAGGGGCATATAAGTCAAAGTGCTTCTGGAGCGCTCCTGGGCCCAGCTGTGTGTAAAAAAAATGGGGTGTGAGAAAAATATGTGGAGTTTTAAAGTTGCACAGGTTTTGACTGAAGAGTAATGTGGGTTGCAAACACACATGCATATATCGAAAGTTGTACCTCACAACTCTTTCACTGGTCGTACAAAATTATGGTAAGATCATGCTTTTGGCTGATTAATAACAGCTACATATGTACAACTCCTCTTCTTGTCCCCATATTTAACCCATTGAGGATGAGTCCCAAGTATACTCGGGCAGGTGTGTATGGGAAACGCTTGTCGTAGCAAAATCAGTCTGTCCTCAACAGGTTATACACTGTACTTTATTCCCCCAAAGTGGGTTTCTCATTGGTTTGGAGACTAGGTGGCGACCTAGTAGTGACTCAAGTCCCGCTGGTTGCAGAGATGTCTCTGCAATTTCTGGAGACTAAACCTGGTCTTATTAGTGTCACGTAAAAAAGCTTTTCCCTACCCCCCCTTTTTTTTTTTGTTCACAATTTTATATCTGATGTCTTGCAATTTTTCTGTGTTTTACCTATTTGCAGATAACGCCACCATGAGTGCAGAAACTGCTTCTGATAGTACCCCAAGCAAGAAAGGGGGTGAGTATTGATGTCCTGTCATTGATACCATGTTTAAAAGGATGGCATAGTATTGGTTGAGGTGAGGATTCAGCTTTTAACTTTTTGCAAGATACTTAGAATTCACTCTCTGAAATGTTAAAGAGCGTACAATCCAGGAGGAATTCAGACTCTATTTGATGGAAATCGGTTTTGAAATGGCTGAGATATCCAAAAGCAAAGTATGGAAACAAAGCGATCCTAATAAGAGGTGGGTCCCACCTTTAAATAGGATCGCTTTGCTTTGGATATCTCAGCCATTTCAAAACCAATTTTCATCAAATAAACTTTGAATTCCTCTTAATAGAATTACATGCTCTTTCATATTTCATAAGAGTTTTCTCATTATCTGACACACACACACACACACACCCAACCCCCCCCCCCCAAAAAAAAAAACCAACAGTTGAAAACCTGAATCCCCATCTGAACCAAAACTGTATCATCCCTTTAAAGGTGAAGGTGTTTCAAATATTCAAGCTGCATTCACAGGCATGTGAAATGGTATAGTATTCCTAACATACTATTTCAGTACAAGGTATGGAAATTTGTAATGATTATCCTCCCCCCGTCAAAAAAAAAAAAAAAATATCATAAACCGGTCAACTGCCAATTTTGGGGGCAAAGAGGAATATATTGCAGTATAAACATCGGTGACCGTAAGCAAGCCCTATCACACGTGTGAGTTGTCCGGTTTGAGATCACGTTGCCAAAATCGATTTTATTTGCTACCGTTTGCACATGGCCAGCCTGAAAAAACAAAAAAACGACAACAAACAAGAATAATAATAATTCATGTCCATGCAAAGCACTTAAATCTGCATTCAGGAAATGTCCACGCAATCACCACAGCATGAGTGTTGGCATCCTATTATGCCAAGTTCCATCGTGGGATTTAACATCCTGAGTTTGTTTTTGTTTTTGTTTTCCCCTGCGCACATAGAACAGGCAAGGCAATTTGTCGCAACAGTTTCCAAAATTCATTTGTCCTCACACAAGATTTTATTTTTTTGTATCGCAGAAAAAAGAAGGAAAAAAAAGAAGAAAAGTTGATACTTGAAAATCACTAAGTATAAATGGGACTGTGATCTCTTCTGAGAGTTTTTTTTTTGATCTTGAGTACAAATTTTATTCGATCTATGTGCTTGAAAATTACCACTCTACTGTTTCTCTGCTCCACTGCACCCATGCAACTCTGTTCCATGTTCCCTCCTCCCCTTTGTCACCTCCTTCTGTCCGGAATGTCGTTCATCCCCCAGGGGGCGGTGATGCCAGCCAACAGGCCAAGACCCCCATCGTGGCGGCCAACCCCATTCCGGTCAGCCTCAGCCCTGCTGGGATGCTGCAGGTGGTAGCCACCACCACCTCGGGTCAGCCGACCCTGGCCCACGCCACCACCGTCATGACCCCCCAGGGATTGGCCGCACTCCAGCCGCAGGCCGCCCAGCTGCAGGCCATCGCTGGACACCTGCAGGCCCAGCCCCAGCAGTTCCTGGTCAATGTAAGTCTCAAGATCGGAGAGGGAGGAAGAGGGGAGCTTCATTGATAATCATATGTGAGCCATTGCATACGCCAAATATTTCATGAGGTTTTTATTTCTGCGAATTTCGTGAGACGACTGCTGTTCGCGAATTTAAAAACATGCAAAAATATTAACTCCTATCCTGACATGAATGTGACATGTACGCATACATTTCTCCGTTCAGTTCCATGCTCCACAATCGAGAATTTAACCAGTCGCAAATTTTTCTGGAAGTCCCAAGTTGCAAAAAATGAGACTCGCTAGATATATGGTATATGCAGTATCTTTTTATCTGCTGTAAAATGTTGCCTATTAAAAGATCAGTTATAAGTTAGTGATTTGGTGGCTTGTGATAATTTTGCAAGGGACAGAAAAAGCATGACCACAGTAGGGTTCAAAGACAGGGTTCGAAATTGGCGATGGTCCGCTGGCCATTGGCCACCCAAAATCACATCGGACTAGCTAAAAATCATAAAGTTCTGAAGTTACTAGTCCGTCTGACTAGCCAAAATATTGCTTCAGTGTCAAAATTGATTCTAAGTAGTCCGCCTGGCTAGTTAAAAAAGTTAAGTGCGACCCCTGAAAGAGAAATTTTCATTCTGTGTTCCGAAAAACTATCTCATTAAATGGTAGCAATTACTTGTATGGTGAAAAATAACTCTGAAAAGCAACAGAAATATGGTTTCTGGGATGTGGCTGGTGAAAGAAAAAAGCAAACATGGGGCTGAATGCTCTCTATTTGGTTTATGATCATTTCCCTGCAGCCCGGAGCAGCCCAGGTCCTGCTACAGACGCTCCCCTTCGGCCAGGCCGGTGCCACCCCATTGGCCCTGGCTAACCTGCAGGGCACACAGCAGGTTGCCCTGGCAACGTCAGCGGCGCAGGTTCTCAAGTCTCCAGTGGTGAGGGTTTGTTTGTTTCTTTCTTTCTTTCTTTAATTTTTCCATCTGAGAAGATGGCTGCATAACCCATGTTCAGCTGCAATAGCTGGTCTTCCCTGGGGTTCAGTTGCATGTAAGGTGGGACCACTTCACTGGGTTATGCACCACACTCTTTGCGATGAATGAATGAAGCGGGATCTTTTACATGCATGAGTTGTGACTCCCTCACAAACCAGACCTCCATTTTATGTCATATCTGAGGAACAGTATATTTTGCCTCAAACTGGAGGGAACAGTACACAACATTAATTGAACCTGGGTCCTGTGGATTTGGAGTTAGATACTCTACTGCCTGAGCCAAATCAGTACCTACACTTTGTAAGTCCTACCACCTAGATGTGTTCACTCTTACAAAAAGGTCCACTATTTCTAACGTTGCTCCCTCTCCCTTCACTAGAAAATTCCTTGTTACAAGCCTTATTTGGTACTGTCTGATGGACTTTGTTGTTCATATGCTAATTACTTCATCATGCTGATTATGCTATTTGGAAAATTGCATTACTTGAGAAATTAAAACTGGTATCATAAATGGATTCCTGAAAAACAAAAAACAAAAAACAAAACCAAAAAAAAAACAACCTTGGAAAGGTTGTGTTTTGGCCTTCTTTTCAGACTTCCTGCAATAAGCTTAACACCATATAACGTATTACCCTGATTATCTGACTATGCTTATTACGTTAATAAAGATAATTGTCCAAGGCATACTTGCCAACTAGTAAGTTTTTATCAGATTCAGTAAGATTTTTTTACATTAAAAATAGCAAAATCAGATTTTCTGTCAGAGAAATCAGATTTTTAAAAAATATCTAGATATACCTTTCATGTGTATTTTCTGAAGATTTGGCCGAAAGTAAGATTTTTAACTTCAGTTTGCATATAAAATAAGATTTTTGCAATCCACGAGTAAGATATTTCATCTTGAAATGTTGGCAGGTATGTCCAAGGTTGTCAAGGGGGCAACCAGGCTTTATTTACTTCAGTACCCTTCTAGAACACACATGAACGAAGATCTTGTATTCAATGACCTTTCCTGGTCATAGTCATGTACATGGTATCTGGGACCATCTATTGGACTGTTGTACATATATGCAAAGTATCTCTTTAGGCTAATTATGATGTTAAAGGCATAATTTACCATTTGCAGATGAAACAAAAACCCAGCATTAGTGCTTTAATATACTTCTAAAATGTGAGTTAGGGATAGAAACAACCACTGTCAAAATTTGAATCCGTATAATCGATGTTAAGTGTTGTTAAATACACAAAATGTGAACAATAGTTATAATAAAAAATGTTTACAGAATAAACCGTATACAGTTACGGTTTAATGAGAAAAACCCTGATATCTCCTTATATTTTAGGTTTTATTGCAAATATTTCATATGGTAGGATGTTTTATGACACAACAGACCTACACATATGCATCGAATGTGATATCTTGAACATTTTTGAAATCACTGCTCCCAAAGGTAAACTGGACCTTTAAAGACACTTTGGTCATTAAAAAATAGAAACTGGTGTTATGAATTGACTCCATGTCACAGAAAGCCTTGAAAAGTTGTATTAAGCATGTTTTCACGCTTCCGTGATTGAAATTAGCTACTATACATTTTCGGCTAATTACCTGACTACTGTATGCTAATTAGGCTAATAGGCAACCAAGCTAAATTTAACTAGACTCGGAATTTGTCAACACTGACAAATTAGGTGATCCGATCTATTGGGAAATCAATGATTTGAGTCCTGATCCCAATAGGCATGACCATACAGGTTTCATCTGTGTTGAGGGAACATTGGCCATGTGATGTTTGGAGTTTCAGTTAGAAAAGGGAGTCAGACCTGCCATCTTTGGTACCGAATTCCGTATGCACTAACGAAGATACAGAATGATGTATATTTGACCTTTGACCCCATTTTGCACACCAAAGATGGCATCTGAGCAAAAAGTATTTTTTTTGTGAAATGATTCTTGTAAAATGGTCTTTGCGTGTGCAAAATATTGGAAAGATAGGACAAGTATTCACCAAGATACAGGACGAAACATTTATGACCTTTGACCCTAATTTACATACCCAAGATGGTGTCCGATCAAGTAGTTGTTATTTTATGAAATAATGTACGTGACATGAACTAAACATGTGCAAAATATGGGGGTGATAGAGGCTGTTTTTCTTGAGTTATTGCAAAGAAAGTTGCAGAAAGAAAGAAATATCTCAATACATCGAAGATAAGCTTTAATTTCAACCAAGTTTTTTTTAGCATGATCCAGACATCGTATGAAAAAACAAAAGGCACATTTCTGATAGCGCAAGGTCTCAGCTACAACATATTAAAATCTGGGAGAAATTCACCGAAGGGTAAGTGAGCTAGTGCTCGATTAAGACAATCATGTCAACTTTTACATCTAGAAAAATTCCCTCCCATAGAGATAACACGTCATAACGAAGATACAGAAAAAAGTACATATGACCTTTGACCCTACTTTGCACAGACAAGATGGCATCTGAGCAAAAAGTGGCTATTTTGTGAAATGATCCTTGTAACATGGTCTTTACGTGTGCAAAATATGGGAAAGATAGGACATGTATTTACTAAGATACAGGATGAAATATTTATGACCTTTGACCCTAATTTACATACCCAACATGGTGTCCGATCAAGTAGTTGTTATTTTATGAAAAAATATACGTAACATGAACTAAACATGTGCAAAATATGGGGGCGAAAGGGGCTGTCGTTCTTGAGTTATTGCAAAGAAAGTTGCAGAAAGGAAGAAATATCTCAATACATCGAAGATAAGCTTTAATTTCAACCAATTTTTTTGACATGATGCCGACGTCGTATGAAAAAATGAAGGGCACACTTACGATAGCCCAAAGTCTCAGCTACAACATATTAAAAGTTGGGAGAAGTTCACCGAAGCATAAGTGAGATAGTGCTCGAGAAAGATAGTCATGTCAATTTTCATTTCCAGAAAAACTGCACTCCCATAGAGATAACACGTAAACTGGCCAAATTTGACAAAATTACTTTTAATCCATTTTTACGAGGTGATGCCGTCATCCAATCAAAATGCTGTTATTATATTAATGAAAGAGCATTTAATAAGCTACAACATACTGAAATTTGTGTGAAAATCGGCAAAGGATAAATGAAATACGCTCGAGTGAACTTGAATTTTCATGACGTCATTTTGAAAATTTACTTTTTTTACTTTATTAAGAAATTTGATATCTTTTCATCATTTTTTCAGCTTCGCCAACCCATGAAATGGCATGTACAACTCATCAGCTTTCAGAATATGTAAAGAAAACGGGGGGTCACCGTCCATCCTGACGAGTAAAATCGGATTTAAAATTGGCGGTTTTTTTTGCATAGTTGCACTGTATATCGCCATTGACGCGCGCGCGGAATTTCAACTTTGACGGGCCCGTATGACGTCATATTGAGTCGGATTGACTTGAAACTTGGTAGAAATATTCCTTGACCTTTCAGGTATCCGATCAAAGTGAAAAAACGGGAAATTTCTATTGCATATGAGCTGTGCGTGCGTATATGCGCGCGCGCGTACGCGTCCGTCCAATTTTTTCAATTTTTCAAAAAATGCTCCAAATGGTCTGAAACGTGTGCAAAAAAAATTTGAGCTCGATTTGAGCATACAAATATTTCAACGCGCGCGTACGCGCACTTTTTAATAATAAATGTGAATTTTGATAATATGAGTAGAATGCGCTTGACTTGAAATATACGTGACGTAAATTTCATTGAAAAATTCCTTTCCATTAATGAGATATGCATGAAAATGTGTTTTCATATAATGACGTCATAGTGACGTCACCGCTGACTGATCACTATGATTTTACAAAATTTGTCGACTTTGGGACATGATACATGTATGGTATAATTTTGAAATTGATAGGAGGAACACTTTCTGAGCTAATCGAAACACAACTTTTGAGGAGAAATAAAGAAGAAGAAGAAGAAGAACCAAAGAATCCGTACAGATACAGAAGGTGATCCGAGAGGATACTCGCATCACCTAATTCAGTAACCACCAAAAGCATGAATAAAAAACAGAAAAGCAAAGGCAGAAGCAATAAACCTTCAACAGGTAAAATTTATACATTGCTATGGGGTTTTCTGTGTCAATCGGCACGCAAAGCACAAAGAATTGAATAGGAATCTTCCTTGCCTCCCAGGGAGTTATTAAAGGTTTTTACAGGCAAACTGGCACCTTGTCAAATTACCTTGAACAGTGTAGCTGGACTCTCTTAAAGAATGTTTATTTGTTTGTTTGCTTGCGTCTTTGTTTTGTTAATGCACCGTGAAATTAAATTGTTATGATCAATCAAGGTACTTGATGTTTAATAGCTAGCAAGGCACTAACACCAATATGGTTTTCAGATGCTAGCTTCTCATCAAGGGGTAAAAGATAATTTGAAAGCCATGTGCAGATGAAATATTTCTATTTGTTTTGACTTCTCATTGTTATTACGTGAATTCTGCACTCTTTTTACTGTTTCGAATTTGCTAATCACTATGATGAAGTTAGCAATGTGGAAATTAGTACAAATTGCTAAGTTTGTAGGATGTAACAATGCCTCAGTCTAACAGGAGGGTCATGGTTTGTAGGATTAGAACAATTAGGTAATTTCTGTTCTTTGACAGTTATTACCAGACATCTTTGCCTAGTGGTCCATAAGTCCCTCCCCTCCAGTGAATGTGCTGCTGTACAGCCAGAAACATTGGGATATCGGGCCCCACTGGCATTTACATGATTCATAATATCTAAATAAACACTATTTTGTGCATTTTACGTTTGCAAATCTTAGCTCCTTGTGAAATTTGCGTAAGTTTAATGCATGTGAAAACTTCTGGTTTTACATTGGTGAATGAAGTGCAACAGGGCTTTTAGACTATTGTGATCATCATAATCAGGATTTTATCATTGTGAAAGTACTGGTGTCCATCTTTCTTTACCCCAATGGCCTCTTGTTATGTTCCTATCCCCCTTGGCAAAGAGCCAGCAGGCACAGGCTGCGGTCAAGCTGTCCACTATGCAGAGTGCTGCCCAGCAGCTCCAGGCTGCCGCTGCAGCCACCACGGCCAGCCAGGCCCAGACCACTCAGCCCGCTACCGCCACCACGGTCACCCAACCAGCGACGGCAGCCGCCCCGCAGCTGGCCACACCCATTCAGGCCATTACCACAGCCCTCACCCCGCAGCAGCTGCAACTCCTACAACAGCAGGTCCAAGTTGTCAGTGTAAGTAGACAGGTGGTGCACAAGAATGTTCAGTACTAGTAATGTAGAGGAATAACAGGTAAGTCTTCTAAGCGGGTGAATACCAAGTTGTCGGTGCAAGTATAGGGAAGGCGGTGACCGTAGAGAGACGATAGATAGGTATTACAAAACAGTCTAAAGGTTAGCGAATGAATGAAAGCAATGAAGGTGCATGAATGCTACTATGGTGAAAGGTTGGGTGACTCAATACAGGGGAGGCAGAATCAATGAGAAAGCCTAGAAGTTTTACAAAAATGTATAAGATTGCGATTTGCAGTATATGGCTGGTAGGATCCTAGCGAAAATGTGCAAATGCTACGAACAGGCAGGGTTTGGAGGGTGCATTACAGAACATGGATAATGTAGAGTGTGCGATAGAGAAGGTGGAGGATGCAGTCCAGAAGGTGCATAATGCAGTGGGTGCATTACAGAAGGTACTTATTGCAAAAGGTGCATTACGGAAGGTGCATATTGCAGAGGGTGCATTACAGAAGGTGGAGGATGCAGTCCAGAAGGTGCATAATGCAGAGGTTGCATAATGCAGTGGGTGCATTTCAGAAGGTGCTTATTGCAGAGAGTGCATTTCAAAAGGTGCATATTGCAGAGGGGGCATAACAGGAGGTGCATAAAGCAGGGGGTGCAGTGTAGAAGATGGGTAAAGCAGGGGGTACATTACAGAAGGTGCATATTGATGCAGAGGGTGTATTACAGAAGGTGCATTACAGAAGATGGATAATGCAGAGGTTCCATTGCAGAAGGTGTTGCAGAGGGTGTATTACAGAAGGTACATTGCAGAGGGTGCATTACAGAAGGTGAACAGTGCAGAGGGTGCAGTACAGAAGGTGGAAAATACAGAGAGTGATACAAACGATGGGACAGTTTAGAGGATGTGTCATAGAAGGTGGATAATACAGAGGGTGCAAAGCAGATGGTGCACAACACAGAGGGTGCACAAATGTACTATAGCCTCTTAAGGTTAAGATAGTCAATACAGGAATGACACAGACGTAGAGGAAAGTATGAAAGAAGTGATACACTGATATGGAGAAATTTGTTGAGATTAAGTATGGGTTGTTGGCATGACTGAGATGGTGTATAATATAGAGGGTGCATTACAGAGGGTGCATAGCAGATGGTGCCTTTTATAACGTAGAGGGTGAGTTGCATAGGTGCTGCCATAGTGTACGGTTGTGATAGTTGATACAGGGATGGCAGAATCACAAAGTAAAGCAGGAAAGAAGTGGTACACTGGGAACCTACAGAAGCATTAATCAATGAGAGGGAGATAGACTTTGTGATTTGCTGCAAATGTCCATGCTGTAACTTAAAATACACAGAAGACATTTGCCGTCAAGGAAGATCACTGGTGCTGTGCTGCTGTTTGAATAATGCTCCTCGGTTTCGTGTCAGAATGCGCATATTTTGTTCAGTTTTCTTATGATTCATATTTGTGTGAGAATAGTGAGGTGAGAATATGCCCTGGATGGATTGTCCATGGGGATTATTCCTCTGCAACTATTTATGTTCTTATGTCTGGTGTCATTTCAGAAAAAAAAAATGAAGTGCAGTGATAATCAATACTTACAGTCAACATTCTCACAAGAAAAGGTGTGTGTGAGTGTGTGTGTGTGTGTGTGTGTATGTATGTGTGTTGTCTGCATATTTGTGTATATACTCCAAAGGTGTTTCTGCTTGAAAGGCTTGCCAAAGGGGTTACCACCATAGCATATACTGCGGCAGCCACTAGGAAGCCGGTTATCTGTTTTCTGTATGTTTGATGAAAGCTAAAGCAATTCACATTTGCTCGCACCCCATGTAGGGAGTATGAACTGAATATCACATGTCTCAGCATATCTGGTATGTACATGTAAACGTCTGTAGAATTTGTGCCTCTTCATAATTATTGTCAGTTTTGTCATTCTGCAATTACCAGTGGAAGTGCCGATGTAGTGGGTAGACTCTCTGGACCATCAAACAGAGGTCTAGGGTTCAAATCTTGTCTGGTACTTTCGTGTATACAGTCCTCGGACACACTCTTTTTACCTGTCATGCCCCTCGTCCTCAAAGTGCCCAAACTGACCCTTGCTATGCTGGACCAATGATTATTGATAATGAGAGGGCCCTCTGCAAGAGCTGTGCCGACTGTGAACAGGGTACCCTGACTAAATAACATTAGATCGGTATAAACATCATTAACTTCTTAACAGCCAGACCAGCTATAATACTCTGAATACTCTGTACTCTGTACATAAATAAAAAAAATTACAATGTATATCTTTTTAATCAACATTTTAACTGGCTATGGGTCAAATGTTACTCGTAAAAGAAGCATATCTGCAGAATATGAAGGGAAGCGTGTCAAACAAAATACATTCAGTAGTTGCATGTAACATCCTAACTCATCAGAAGTTATGTATTGTATCATATACAACTCAAACGTTTCTGATATAAAAGTATAAACTGATATACTGTAAAAGTGGAAATTTTCGCGGTGTTGAAATTTTTGCACATTTCGCGCAACCAGAAGCTAGCATGAAAATAAAAGCATGCGAATATTTTTTGCATGCCATCTGGGCCAGTAGTTGATGTCTTGATTCTGCAGAATTAAAAACACGCGAAACTCTTCTTACCCGGCCAAGCGCAAAAAAAAAAAAAAAAATCAGTCGTGCAAAAATATCCAGTTTTACAGTATGATATTTCATCGAACTATATCATATTGACTTGTTTTACAGCCCTGGTACTGCAAAGCTTGTTTTGTAGACTTTGGACTAGTACTTTAGACTAGTGCTGAAATAGCTACTGTTAAAGAGAACCAGAAGAGCTTTATCGCATTTTTTTTTTATGCCTCCGCCAACGAAGTGGCCGGAGGCATTATGTTTTCGGGCCGTCCGTCCGTCCGTCCGTCCGTACATCCGTACGTACATCCGTCCGTCCCGTTTTGTTTTTGTCGATATCTCAAGAATCGTGTGGTGGTTTTGCATCAAACTTGGTATGAGGGTATATCCTTGGGGGATAATACTTTGTGTGGATTTTAGGGTCACAGGGTCAAAGGTCAAAGGTCACAGGTTATTTTGTGAAAAAAAAATTTGAAATTTCATGTTTTTCTCCATATCTCGCAAATGGTTCAAGGTATCTTCATGGAACTTAGTATATATGCTTGTGCCGATGGGCAGTGATTATCTAGGGAAGTTGGGGGTCATGGGTCAAAGGTCAGGGGTCAAAGGTCAAGGTCAACTCCTCAAAATATAACTACTTTCCTTATATTTATGCAATGCCTGAAGGATTTTTTTAAAACTTGATGTATGCATGTATAACCCAATATATATTCTGTGGGAAGTTTCTTGCCAAAAGGTCAAAGGTCAAAAGGTCAAAGGTCAAGTGAAAGTGCTAAATTGCACTTTTTCCTCCATATCTCAAAAATTACTCAAGGTATTGTCATGAAACTTACATATTTATGCATGTTCTACCTAACAGTGATTCTCTTTGGAACTGTGGGGTCAAAGGTCAAAGGCCAGGTTTCGATAATACTATTTTACCATTTGATACTGAAATTATACTTTTTCTCAATACCTTGAAAATTACTCAATGCATAAACTTGTAAAAGGGTCAAAAGTCAAGTGAAAATCATCAGTTCCCCCAAATACCTGCACTCTGACGTTTTAATCATTCATCCAATTGAACCTAGTTCTAGGAAAGTGAACATTCAGCACATTTGTGGCAAACCTGTCATTTTGATATTTTGCCAATTGTGTGAAACTGTCATCACACATTGTCAAGACATTGTACTATAGACCTATTAGGAGAACCATGTATTATGGCGGAGGCATACACCAGTCGCCGTAGCGACATTTCTAGTTTTCCCTGAGTTATTGGTATCATGCTATAGCGCTTAAAGGACAAGTCCACCTTCATATACAAAAGGATTGAGAGAATGCAGCAATATTAGTAGAACACATCAGTGAAAGTTTGAGGAAAATCGGACAATCTGTTCAAAATTTATTAATTTTTGAAGTATCTGCGCAGTCGCTGCTGGATGAGCAGACTACTACAGTGCATGATGTCACATGCAATGGCGCTACTTTACCCTATATGTTGAACAATGCATAGATCTATCCACTTTTGATTAAATAAACTTTTTACTTCATGGAAATTGTTTGGTTTTTATTTTCAAATATGCTAAAATCTTACAATGCAGTAGCAACCTTCTGGGTCACAGCTACAATGTAAATATGAAGTTGCCTCTTTACTTGTAGTACAATGTAGGTCAGAAATTTATGAAAGGATCTTCCTACTTTTGTCAGATGCTTGGATCAGTTTTTGTGCAGCCCCCCCCCCCCCCCCCAAACAAAAAAATAATAATAATTGAGCAGGTTGTACATACCAAATTAATATTATTGTGTTCAGATCGCACTCATTACAATATTTGTAGTGTTTTGCTCTGTATTCATTTAAATTTCACATGCATTGGCTGTGGGTTTTTTGTTTGTTTGTTTGTTTTTCTTGTGAGGGGGGGGGGGGAAGGGGGAAGGGGGTCCATTGTCATCAAGAGACACATGCACTTGTTTTTCATGTCGTGCTGTACATGCCGTGTTTTTGAGGTTGTCTTAATGTCAAATTTACATATCGCTCTTTGTGCATTGTGATATGGAACGCAGCATGCAGGTAGTGCGTAGAATGTGAATGAACTCTTTTGAAGCATGTGTCTTGCTAATGGCTGATTCACGCATTCAAATTTCACAAGTAATTTCTCCTCGAAGGTTTATCGTAGCCACTCCACAGATGTCCCCAAAGTTTTCTGGAGGCCTCCTTGACATATTAACAGCCGATATTTGCAAAACAAATTCTGTTTCATAGAACTAGAGCTGGGAATTTAACAAAAGATGAAATTAACAGTTTGGCAATGTGAATGGCATGTTAAAATCTATACATTTTAATCACATAATATTGAGTGGGTTTCAAATGTCTTTGTAATAGCTTGTTGTATTTTTATCTGTACTATATCACGCATAATGCCAGTTGATGGCATTCCTGTGATACATTTATTACATGCCATGCATCGTGCATTCCTTGTTAATTTCACCCGTGAGTAGATTGCCTATGCATTTCCTTTGTCTCACCAGCTTTATTGAATGCTTGCTACTCAGAAAGCCTGAAATGAATGTATTATTATCACTCCCTTGTCCCATTATATCGCCCTTCTCCCGTATTGATGTTTCGACAAATTGAATTGCATGGCCTGCAGCTTGGCCGACAGTCTGATCAGATGTGTGCAAGAAAAAGACCAAAGCAATTTAATGAACGCCGACACTCTTAAAGGGATCACTGCATCCCACAGCAGTGTTCAGAATTCTTACAGAGTGCAAATGTATTTAATTGCAATGCATTCATTATCTATAAAACCTGGGTGAATGCAAAATTAGCCCTGAATGTTGACATCTTTCTTCATTTGACATTTAGGAAACCTTATCTTCTTGAAAGAGAAACTCCTCCGCATTCTTTTTTTTTTTTCATTGAGTCTTTGACAATATTTGATATTTAAAATTGGGGATATTATAGTTGAGGAATTATAAACATGGGTTTTGGGTTCAGGTTCAATGACATTTTAGAGCAAAATTCAGAAAGTTTTGATAATATTTTGAATATTTCGGTTGTCGTCTGATATGGCATCTGGTGTAAAAAGAGCTATCTTGCCCACACCCTCTTGAACAGAGTATTGCTTACATATGTTTTATGCATGCACACATGTACAAACATGCACACACATAAACACACACCGATGCGATCAGATGATAGTTTTTCTTCATTATTTGCTGAGGAATCAACATCCTTTGTCTTGATCTTTGCCAAACAGAGCCATTATATAAATCCTGCTTTTGAGAAATGAGAACATTTAACAACAAGATAAACGAGAACTATGACGAACATGGCATCATTTTTACTACACTAATACTACTATCTCAATGTGCTATGTAAGCTCCAATGTTGGATGACTTACCAACCTTTATTGGAGATATCTAAATATTTGACAGATTTCACTGAAATTCCATTCAGTCAGTTGCTTTAGTTTCACTGCATCACACCTTCAATACTTTCCTCTTGCTAGGTAGTACTTTTTTCCATTTATAGGAAATGTGTGTACAGTGATGATAATTACACGTAGTAGTTTTCAGGATCCTGTTCTTGTTAAAGGCAAGACTCTTGGTTGGCAAAAAGGACATGTTTTATTTTCTCTTTAAAACCAGACATTTTTGCTCTTTTTTCCCCAATATTTTGTTACTTTTCAATAGATAATGATTGTGTGATAGATGCTTTAAGTACTCATACTCTAATATTTGCAGACAAATTCACAGAATGTAGGCTAATTGTACATCTGTGTAAATCTGTGGGTATTAACCAGCACTGACAACAGAGTCTCGGCTGTTAGAAAGCAAAATATCATTTCCAAGCTGAAGTGTGTTCTGTGAATTACGAAGCTTTGGCAATACTTCATCTGATCAGGTATGCAAGAGCCATCTTGAACCCTGGCCCACCTTTACCTTGCCCCGTTCCCACCCACCCCTGCCCCGTTCTCCCACCCACTCCCTGCTCCGTTTCCACCCACTCCCTGCCCCGTTCCCACCCCACCCCCTGCCCCGTTCCCACCCATCCCCTGCCCCGTTCCCACCCCACCCCCTGCCCCGTTCCCACCCACTCACTTCCCCATTCCCACCCATCCCCTGCCCCGTTCCCACCCCACCCCCTGCCCCGTTCCCACCCACCCCCTGCCCTGTTCCCACCCCACCCCCTGCCCCGTTCCCACCCACCCCCTGCCCCATTCCCACCCATCCCCTGCCCCGTTCCCACCCATCCCTGCCCCATTCCCATCCTCCCCCTGCCTCATTCCTACCTACCCCTTCTCCATTCCCATCCTCCCCGGCCCCATTCCCATCTTACCTGGTCCCCTCCCCCCCCCCCCCCAACTTCCCGTTCCCATTTTTCCCTGCCCTTATTTCTACCTTTCCCTAACCTGTTCCCACCACTCCCTGGTCTATTCCCATCCTCCCTGCCCTGTTCCTATCCCTCCCTGCTCGTTCCAACCACTCTCTGCCCCTCTCCTACCCCTCCCTACCCTGTTCCCACCACACCCTGGTCTATTCCCATCCTCCCTGCCCTGTTCCTATCCCTCCCTGCTCGTTCCAACCCCTCTCTGCCCCTCTCCTACCCCTCCCTACCCTGTTCCCACCACTCCCTGGTCTATTCCCATCCTCCCTGCCCTGTTCCTATCCCTCCCTGCTCGTTCCAACCACTCTCTGCCCCTCTCCTACCCCTCCCTACCCTGTTCCCACCACACCCTGGTCTATTCCCATCCTCCCTGCCCTGTTCCTATCCCTCCCTGCTCGTTCCAACCCCTCTCTGCCCCTCTCCTACCCCTCCCTACCCTGTTCCCACCACTCCCTGGTCTATTCCCATCCTCCCTGCCCTGTTCCTATCCCTCCCTGCTCGTTCCAACCCCTCTCTGCCCCTCTCCTACCCCTTCCTACCCTGTTCCCACCACTCCCTGGTCTATTCCCATCCTCCCTGCCCTGTTCCTATCCCTCCCTGCTCGTTCCAACCACTCTCTGCCCATCTCCTACCCCTCCCTACCCTGTTCCCACCACACCCTGGTCTATTCCCATCCTCCCTGCCCTGTTCCTATCCCTCCCTGCTCGTTCCAACCCCTCTCTGCCCCTCTCCTACCCCTCCCTACCCTGTTCCCACCACTCCCTGGTCTATTCCCATCCTCCCTGCCCTGTTCCTATCCCTCCCTGCTCGTTCCAACCACTCTCTGCCCATCTCCTACCCCTCCCTACCCTGTTCCCACCACACCCTGGTCTATTCCCATCCTCCCTGCCCTGTTCCTATCCCTCCCTGCTCGTTCCAACCCCTCTCTGCCCCTCTCCTACCCCTCCCTACCCTGTTCCCACCACTCCCTGGTCTATTCCCATCCTCCCTGCCCTGTTCCTATCCCTCCCTGCTCGTTCCAACCCCTCTCTGCCCCTCTCCTACCCCTCCCTAACCTGTTCCCACCACTCCCTGGTCTATTCCCATTTTCTCTGCCTTGTTCCCACCCCTCCCTGCCCCGTTCCCACCCCTCCCTGCTTGTCCCTGCTTGCTTTGCCAGACACGTTCCTATAACATCCATTCTATCCCCAACCCTCCTTGCAGCCTTTCACAGACCTTTCCAAGATGTGGCAGCCAAATCAATTGCAGCAACAACAGCAGCAACAGCAGCAACAACAACTGCAACAGACAACGGCACAACAAGTGCAAACTCAGCCGCAGGTGATGCAGTTTCCGCAACAATCACAGCCACAGCCGCATCAACAGCAGCAACCCATACAGCAGCAAAAGGTCCTTGTGGCAGCAATAACCTGCAACCATCATTTTTTTTGTCTCTCTCTTTTTTTTTTTTTTTCTAACCTCCTACCACACGACTAACTCCTGTTTTTTCTCTTGTGTCTTGTAGTAGTTTTTGGGTATTGTTGCGTGCTGTGTATATTAATCCATGCATCACTTTTTGCACCACATTTTCTCTAGTGATGTGTCCGGGTGTACCATGTGCAGTGTCTGTTCACATTGATTGGTCTTGATTTCTGTGGTCTGTTATACATGTATCTCTCTCCTCTTCTAATTTCTTCCGTTTTTCTTCTAGCCGTGACAGACGGGGTCACCGCACTCTCGCACCAGAGAAGGAATTTGACTCTTCTTTACTCATATGATGTGGGCTTGTTCACCCTTTTTATCCCCTTTGAGTGTTTGGATGGGATAGGGTGGGATGGGGTGGGGCTAGGGGAAGGAGGTGCGGGATTGATAGTAAGGGCTGGTAGAGGGGAGGGTTTGGTAGGGGGCTAGAGGAATGCATCTCTCCGTTTTATTTATCTTTTGTACGGCCACAAAGTCTCAGAAACTACATTTCTGTGCTTTAGTGCTTTAATTCTTTTACCATAGTGTTCACTCTCTATAATTACTACATCATATGGAAGAGTAATAAAAGCGCTGTATATGAGACCTATGTTCATGCACAACTGTTTCAATTTTGAAATTTTCAAAACCCCTTAATTGCTCAATTTATATAACTTTTGCTTCATTGTCACATTTTAAATGCTCTTTTTGGAAGTTAGCAATTGAAAAAAAGATATCTTTCTGATTTTGTGGATATTGAACAAATTTAAGCAGTTCCTGTGATCTTTATTCGATAAAAAGGACAAACAGTAAAACTCATAGCTGCCAGTTTACCCGTGTTGAAACGGCGATAACATCTGCAGCAAAGTTCTTTTTGGACTTCTAAGGGTTAGTTAGCAGCAGCTCAACTTTGCGATTAATCTGAGCATTGTTTGCTTGTCACTAATGTTGTCAACAGCAGTAATAATCAAGGGATACTGCATGGAAGCAATTTAAGGTCTGAAAGTTCTCTCTGAATTTGTCCCAAGGAGGAAGCGGCATCCCTTTGTAGAAATTTTGCTGAAATTGATGGTTAAAAGTGACGCAGATCAACTTTGCCGAGATGATTTGGTTTAAAGTTTTGTACAATTGTGGAGAGGTTTTTCCTGTCTACTCAGTAGTAGCAGTGTGTCTATGTTGAAGCAAAAAAAGGTCACTGGACAGTGCAAATGCACATCCCAAAATTGTGTCAAACAACAAGAAAATGAAGCCGCAGACCCTCCCCCCCCCCCTAGTTCTCAACACTGCTTTTAGGGGGTTGAAACCATTAAAAAAAAGTAATTAAAAAAATGACGGTGTCACAGGTATAGTTGATTGGTGGGCAATGTCCTGCCCTGTATTGAGATACTGGCAGTACACACTTGTGTGGACATTTAGAAAATATTTTCCAGGTGTGACTTGGATCAGGGAGGTGAAAGAATATCTTTCACCTCCCTGCTTGGATTGTTCCAATGCTTCCATCAGTAGATACATGTAATGCCATCCCTACCCCTTTGCATGCTTTTGGCCATCCTATAAACTGTAATGCTGATCCTTGACTTTTTGATAATAGGTTTTTCTGTTTTTATTCCCAGTTTTGCACTGTAATAACATGTGTGTCACACTATGTGCTCTTGAATGCTGACTTACTGTAACTCTTTGTTTTCCGTGAACATGTGTTAGCAGGCAGCCAGTAGTTGGTAATGTCAAGTTGTTATTAAGATCTGCATTTTAGGCAAAGTTCAATGCTAGTTTGTGTGTCCAACCCCTGATCGTCATCATGAGTAGGGCCTTTGCCATCATCATTTAAATATAAAATGGCATGTCTGTGTTTGTACTAACATCACCTGATAAAATGCATGAGATCCATCATACAAATATGTAAGAAGTGTGGACTTAATGTCACATGCATGCCAAAACAGTCCTTTTCAAATTAACTCTTGACATGTCATGCTTAACACATTCCACACCATGAACCGTTTACTGTAAAACACAATATTTTCGCGGCATGAAATTTTCGTGAGTTGCCTCTAACATTCAATGCACATAGTGTAGACAAGAACTTTCATGTGCATTTTAATTTCGCGAATCTTGGCTCTCGCGAAATTTGCAAAATTAAAATGCACGCAAACATTCCTCGTTTTACAGTATATGACAACATTGCATACTTACTCGCATCTTGAAGGGATGTAGAGAAGTGATTGATGTCGAGTCCATAACCAGAGGGCAGAGGTGCAAATTGAAATCACGTGGTGTGTCTATATATACAGAGTTTGCAATGTGTGGGGCAGTTTTTGATGCACAAAATTGTGAAATAACGTAACAATCTCTTCCAGTTCATTTTTTTCACCCTCTGTGTATGACTACTAAGGTATTTGAGTTGTCTGTAGCATGCCGAGAGTTAATCCCACGCATCACATACCTCAGGCCAAAAAAAAAAAATTGTTGCATTGGCGTAACATGAGATTTTCAAATAGGGTCGGTCGGGCGGATTTTTTTTTTTTTTTTTTTTTTTTTGCTACCTGCATTTTACGTGTAAAACTCATGCTCAGCTCAGTAAACAGTTACAACTGCTGCACCGAATGTGCTGTGTTCATCTATTCTACAAATCATTTATGAGGCCGATATTACTGGAATTATACCCCTTCACAGAATTTAAAGATGTTGAAATCCCTATCCTGAATGTTTTCACTTCATATTTTACTATTTTGACTTAGATAAGATAGATGCAAATTGACCCATATGTACGATCTTTTCATCGCACACGGCGATCTCTATTACAGTCCCACATATACAGATTCGTGTAAGTTCTCCACACAAGAAACCTATGGCAAAACTGTGCACAATACATCGCAGTCTGAATGCTACGTATACACTGAATAAATCTTGTTAGAGTACGTGTCCGTGTTGGAAACAGATGACGTACTGATCAAGGAAGGCTTATGCGAGGCGCTAGATCTCTCCCTCGTACATCCGATATCCCCAGAGCCGTTTCCACTTCGGGTTTGTGCGATCGCGATCGCAATCAACAAGATATTTGATATCGATAGCAAAAAAAAAAATAAAAAAATTTTAAAAATGGGGCCGGCGGAATTTTTATGGTCGGGCGGGTTACGCCAATGCAACAATTTTTTTTTTTTTGCCTCATGCCTGCACTCGCAAACATTCCTTTGCCATTCACTTCACATGTTTTGACGTATCCCTGCATGTCTACCATTGCTAACTCCACATCATTGTCGTGTTGTAGCACGTGGCCTGTTACCATGGAGCTGAGTAGGACATTCGATCTATGATCGAATATGGCGTCTTGCTCGGATAACATTAATCGGAGGTCACTCTGTATAGCACTGCTGGTAGTTTTGTGCACGCAGAAAAAGAAGTAATACCAGTTGATAACACCAAATTAAACCACCCATGCAATTGTCTTAGATGTCCTGATATAATACAAAGCAACATTCTGTGTAACTGTAGTATGATCCAATCAACAGGATGTAGAACCATTTGTAGTAGTTGGTTGGCTG
The DNA here is from genome assembly GCF_964275005.1 of Diadema setosum. Taxonomy (NCBI): domain Eukaryota; kingdom Metazoa; phylum Echinodermata; class Echinoidea; order Diadematoida; family Diadematidae; genus Diadema; species Diadema setosum. The sequence goes on from NC_092690.1 coordinate 9,392,662, forward strand.
TGTTTGGCAATTAGGGAAAGTGTGTGTGTGTGTGTGAGTGTGTGTGTGTGTGGTGGAGTGTAATACAGGGAGCACTTTCATAGTGGACTGTTGCTGTCAAGGGCATAGGTGTACCAAATTACCGATGCTGAAGCAAGATTTTCAGGTACGCCAAGAGATATACAGCTGTACAAAATTAGCTGTTGTGAGATTTGTATGAGTGTCTCTCAGTATGGTGAGCCTGATGAACAAAGGGTATAATCTACACTCAACTAAGTATGAAAAACAAATCGCGATTTGCTACACATCAATGGCAATTTTTTGGACTAATTCTTAGGACCTTTTAGGACTAAATGTAGACTGTAGACCTGGTTCTTGTATCCTGCCTTTTATGCCACTTGCAGCACTTGGGTTAAGTCTAATTTTTTGGCCTTAGTGGCAAGTTTCTTGGACTGGTTCCAGGTCAAGAAAGATGTCTGTTTGTAGTGATTTCTTCTAGTGCTGGGATGAGAGACTTCTTCATATCAATCTACATCAGGGTCCTGGTCTGGCCCTGTGGTTTGTGCTGTTCTACCCAAGGTTTTTTAAATCCAGGGGCTCAGAATGGGCCAGATGCACAAGTTTGTGTACTCCTGATTCTGTCATCTAGAAGTTCAGATCACCCCTTTGTGGAAATGTATTGCAGAACCAGATAGGACTCCATCTCATGGGGCTTGGTCTTATTCCTCCAGACTCTTCGTTGATCGTTCTCAGCTTTGCAGTAGTCCAGGGCACTAAGGAAAGAAATATTTCTCCCATCTTGCTTGAATCGTCATTCGGGCCAGTGCTCATAGATTTTGCTTGCTTGACGGTGAATTTCATTTGCTGTGGGCAAGTGGGCAAAAGGGTTTGTAGCACTCTGAGGTGCATGGACCCAGGACTCGAGAGGGCACTGTTGCGTGAACCCATGCTTATGCAGCCTGTCAAGTTTTAGACATCTGAAAGAAAGCAGTTTGTATGGTGAGATTGTCAAAAACGGTTGAAACAATGTCAGTCTCAGTTTACCTCTTGAGTCAGCCATTGGTCCAGGCTGGTTCTGCTTACTACGTAAAGAAGGATCCTCCAAAGACAAAGCTTGCTTCCTGGCTAGCTTGGGGAAACTTGGGCATAGATACATGGTCTACTCTGAATGACAGTCAACTACACTGTACATGTAGCTTCACATCGTCAGTCCTCGTAATGAATGTGGTGGCAATCATCACGCCTTCGTACAGTGCCCTCTTGAATCCAAGGTCAGTGCACCGTTGTCTGGTATACTGTGGCAAGTGTCTTGGAAGGGGAATGTCGAACAGTAAGTGAAAGATTTTGTGTGTTATCTTCATCTTAGAAAAGGGAAGAGATTGTCCAGATGTTATACTGACCTAACTGCTGTGTCTTTCAGGTGTAAAAGTGAACAGGAAGGTGTAGTTGTAAATGGTATACTTGTTTCATGTCGTACACTCTTGTCTCTAACTGTGCAGTAATGTAGTTTGTTGTGTCATCTAGTATTTCAGAGTGATTAACATTTTTTTCAAGTTTCTGTAACATTGATAAAGAAGCTGAGTATCTTGTATGTGGGAAAAAGTGTGTTCGTTCAGTGCAATACCAATTTCCTGAGTTGACGCCAGCCAAAGGTTTTGTCACTATTGTTTTTGTGTTGCTGTTGTTATCATTATTTGAAGTTTAGGATAATGGGGAGAGTTACGTGGTTTAGTAGGACATGTATATGTGAGTTGTTAAAAACAATTTGACTATTACTAATCATGTGGGTTATTGTATCAAAATGTTTATCATTCATACTTTTCAAAATGGCTACTGTGTGTGTGTTTGTTCTTAAGATTTATCCTCATACTTGTGGATGGGTCGTGTCGATGTGAATTGATTTTGAGTTGTCGTAACTTTACCCTGAAGATCCATGCAGATGAATTGAGTGAGGTTATGTGATGCCTATAACGTGCACTGTAGATCTTTGTTGTGGTGGTATGGCTGTCGGAAGTCGGAAAGTGTAGTAGGTTTGTTGGTAAGGAAGAGAAGACTTAGTGTATGGTGCAAAGGATGACAAGATCTGCCTCCTCCCGACGATCCAATCGGAGGGCAAAAGGGTTGCTATATCAACGGAGGGCCTGTGGAGACCAAAGATTCATTGTTAGCTGCAGCACAGTCCATTGGTTGGAGCAGAGCTGTATAGGGTTTAAACCTCTGAAGTCAACCCTTCTTTTTTTTTTGGGGGGGGGGGGGGGGATGAGGGATGATATCCGGCTCTAACTATGCTTGGCTTCAAGCTCCCAAAATCTTCTCTTGAAATTCTGCCGAAAGTTTGAGTGCTGGTCTGAGATGTCTGCCACAATTCAGTCTTTGAGGAATTGTACAAGCAAGCAAAAAAAAAAAAAAAATCAAAAAAAAAAATCAAAAAAAAAAAAATCCACAACATTACTGCTTGAAAAATTGCAGGTTGGTGCCTTCTCTCCATCTCTTCTAGGAGAGCAGCAAAATTAATTCCTCCTTCCAACTTATCGCCCTCTTTTACTGCCACAGATCAGCCCCCAGTTGCCGGGACAGCTGCAGCAGATATCGGCCCAGGACTTGCAGCAGTTGCAGCAACTCCAGCAACAGAACCCCAACCTCCAGCAATATGTCTTCTTGCAAGCGCCTGCCCAGGTAAGCCATCGTCAGTCAGATTTTAACCACCCTCCCTTTGACCCCTCCCTCTCTCCCTTCCCCTCCCCCCCCCCCCCCCATTAGCTAGGCTTTTTGCATAGAGCATGTGCACATATGTATGTAGCTCCGTATATACATCCGTTTATTTTGTCCCAGCCCAGTCAGAAATTGATTAACACATGCCATTATGCATTAAATGATTTAACATTTTATACATCGTCATGGCTGTACCAAGGCTCGACACTAACTTCTTTCTCTGGTGGCACCTTCAGGCCACTAAAATCATAAAACTTGAAATGTTGGTGGCCAGCAAAAAAGAAGTATAGTGTCACTACATAAAAGGAAACATAGCAATATACAGTATATTGAATCTTAGTTGTCCAATGTGGGTCCCGTTTCATAAAACTTGCTATCAGTAACAATTGCCACATTTCTATGACAAATTTGCTCTCAGCCAACCAGATGCAAGGATTTCAGTAGCCTGTAACAACTATCGTAACTTGTTATTGATAACAAGTTTTATGAGATGGGGCCCTGGGCACCCTCAAAAGGTATGTTTTTTGGAAGTTTGGTGACCCAACACCAATTTTTAGTGGCCTCAGGGCCACTGGGCCAACCAATGTTTGAACCCTGACTTAAGTATTGAGTTTTAACAAAATTTCCCAAACACAATCAGTTGTTCTCCGTGTGTAAACTTTGCGATCTACAACTTCCACCAGTGCAATATGGATGTGATGTTAAACCCAATACTATCAACAGATGAACATGGTCAATTCTTTTAGGATAGCTTGACGTAGAGACTCACAGAATGTGAATGCAAAAAGAAGAAGATAAAAAAAAAGAGGAACAATGATATCCTTTCAACACAAGTTGTGAGTAAATTATTATGAATAAAATATTGGAAACTAGAATATGATAACCAGCAGATATGGTATTTTAAAAACATTTCTTACTCTTATCTTGCCATATTGCATACTTGCCAACTAATAGGATTTTATCAGATTCAGTAAGATTTTTACATTAAAAATAGCAAGATTTTCTGTCAGAGAAATAAGATTTTGAACAAATATTTAGATATACCTTTTATGTGTATTTTCTGAAGATTTGACTGAAAGTAAGATTTTTAACTTCAGTTTGCATATAAAATAAGATTTTTGCAATCCACGAGTAAGATATTTCATTTTGAAATGTTGGCAGGTATGATATTGATGCTACATTTTATTTAGCTTTTATTTTCATACTTCAACCGTACATATTCAGTGATGTGACATTATCCAACTTCTCACTACAGGTAATGGTAATAGATCAGTTAGCAACAAAGAAAGTTACTAGTTTGCAGGCATTCTGAGGGTATGTATGCACAAAAAAATGTGATAAAAATCATGTTTTTTGTGTTATGTTTTTACCATGATTGAGGGACTATTGACCCCTACTTTTCTGACATTTATCCCTTTTTTTTGGGGGGGGGGGGGGGGGAAGGGGCAATGAAAACAAATTTCTGCATAGGTTTTCTTGTTTGGCTATATGAAAAGGAAAAGATTTGTGTGCATGTTAATAGGAGATATGGGACAGTGACATTATTACCCCATAATATGCATACATTATATTAATATCACTGCTTTGTGAAAATCTGAAACTTTTAAACTTCACGCTTTTCTTAGGTCATGTCCAATTGTGATTAGATTTTGACTGTTGTGTGTAGATTTATCGAACTCTGTTTGTTAGGCCAACTTGAATGTGGAATGGAACTGCACTCTTTTTAACTTATGATGGGGGGGGGGGGGGGGCGGAACCCCAAAACTATGCCCATAATCCAACCACAAGATTGTGCATATGTTGCCTTGCGATCACGATATCAACTGCATGAGTTAACACTTGCCAAATGTTACCTACTGACTGGCTGCCCGGTATTTCGTCAACCCCTCCCACCACCCCCTCAACGCTACCCCCAAGTACATGTAGTAGTTTGATGAATCGGGCCATAATCACGCTTGGGTGAGTTTTGAGTTGTATTTTCTTTCACCGTGCAAGATCCTTCATGAGCATTTTGTTAATAAGCATGGCTTCGTTCCACCGTCCTCCATTTTCTTTTCCTCTGCTTCCACATCTTCCTCCTCCTCCTTCCGTCTGATGCCGACTCTCCCTGTAGGTTACCCCCAATTTGCAACAAGCCCAACAGATACTGTTGCAGCAACAAGCCCAGCAACAGCAGCAACAACAGCAACAGCAGCAGCAACAGTTGACCCAGCAGCCGGGGTTGCTGCAACAGACGCATGCTGGCATTTTGCCCCAGGTAGATAGCCGCCCTTTGAAACCCTCAGAACATTCGTCACGTTTTGCTGGATGACTTTATAACTTTCCGTCAAAACGAATCCAGGGGCGGATCCAGGAAATCCGTAAAGGGGAGGGCGCAAACAACATTTCTGGTGCTACTTCCGGGTTTCACACCATTCTTTTCTTTTTATTTCTTTTGTTTTAACAACAAAGAAAGAGGGGGTGTGCGCCCGATGCGCGCCCCTCTGGATCTGCCACTAGAATCAGTGATCCAACTAACGGATAGAGCTATGCTATGACACATCTAAATTCATATTCTGTTGGGTTGCATTAATTAGGTTTAATTAATGTTAACAGATCTTGAATTTTTTAATGAACATTCTAATTGCTAAACAGTGATGTTAGCTATCATAGATACCTTCATATGTGTGCATGTTTTGTTTTCAAATGAACAGTCAGCCATTCTTACCCTGCTGTTGTTTAACTCCTAGTAATGACTCTGTTAATTTGTGAGATATCGAGATTTCAGAGGCAAAACCTCATATGTTGGGTTTTAGGGCATGTGTGAAATAGCTCCATTTGGTAATGTCAGAAATATGTGTAATTACTAGCAGCTTTCTCACAGGGTCAACAGCATCTGCACCTAAAAATTCTTTGGCAATAGATGATAGATGTGTGTATTGTTATAAACTGTGTGTTTTTGTTCGAATGTGTGTTTGTAGTGCTTGTAACAGTTTGTACAGTATAGCAGTACCTAGAAGCTTTAGCAGAACAGTTTCACATGTACGTGAGTTGGCTCAGTGGGCAGTGCATTTGATTTGAAATTAATTCGATTTTTGACTTTGCAGTCAACAGAGGGATGCAATGATGGCAAACACTTTATGAGCGAACCAAAACATTCACGGAGAGGCAAAGATGATCATTGTATCAGAGTTACACATAAGGCGGTGACTCGATAAAATCTACTTCTAAGGTCCCATAGATCTCGTAACAGTGAGGGAAGGAGAAAATTGGTTCATTAGAGAACTTAATGCAATAATAGGTTTCAGATATCAAAGACTCTGTGTGGATGGTACAAGTTAAACAACTTTCATGTGTAGGCCAAAGCTAGAGACCATTACTCTTATATTGTCACTTTATCAGGCCATTCAGAAGATCAAACTTTGGCCATTTGTTCTTGCCGTGTAATGTTACGATGCCATCATTTCACATCCGCACCATCAGTTTTCTCATCTGAGTTCAGTTCTACCAGAGGGTTTGTTTTAATGAATTCTGAAGTTGTACGTAACATTCTGCTCATGATTATGATGATATCCTTTTGTATTTTGCATCGTGTCCTTTGCTTGAGATAACCCCTTTCATTTGCCACTATGTAAATCCTTCATAGTAACATATATTACCATTTTCCAGAGGAAAAAAAATGAACCAAAGACAACCTAACTAAAACACACATTTAGTGCATGATGGTAATGTGATATTAACATGCCTGCCTGGAAAAGAGTTGAAGCATGATCAATATTTTGGTGACTGTGAGGTTGACGGAAACCATTATGATGGTGGTACAACTGTAGATGGTGTAGGAATGATGACAGTGATGATAATAATGGTTGTGATGAAGTTAGGATGATGATGATGATGGTGGTGGTGATGCAGATAATGATTGCAGTGGTGAAGGAGATGATGGTGACAATGAAAGTGATGAAGAAAATGCTGCTGTGCTGCTGCTGCTGTTGATGGTGATGGTAATGATGGTGATGATGGTGATGATGGTGGTGGAAATGGCAGTGGCAGCAATGATGATGAAAATATTATAGTGTTGATAAAAGAGTGATGGTGACATTGGTCTTGTCAATATGGAGATAGTGATGATGATGATGATTATGATGACAGTGATGATGGCATTGATGATAGCAATGATAGTAGTGATGAAAAAGGTTGTGCTGTTGGTAATGATGGTGATGATAGTGGTAGTGGTAGCAATGATGATTGAAATATGGTAGTGATGATAACAGATTAATACTGATGATGTCAGTAGAGTGATCTTGCTGATATGGAAGTGACTGTGACAGAGATTATAAAGATTATAATGATGATGGTGATGATGATGATGATAGCAATTGTAATGATGATGGAGATGATGATTTAAGGAGGATGCACAAAAGAAAAACAAAGCAGTCCTCTGACTTCTTATTTGCAGGTGTAAAAGTAAGGTGGTACTCAGATGTGCAATCTATATGCTTACAACTGCCCTTCAAATTTCATCTATTAATCACACTTTCCTCCTTCAACTCCATCCTTTCTGTGAACCCCGTCTTGTTTTCTCCGGTCCTGTGTTCCACCTGTCGTCCACCACAGAGCATCATCCAGGCCCAAGCTATCAACGCCCAGCAGTTGCAGCAACAGGCCCTGAGTGTGGCCAACGTCCAGTCGGTGGTGGCGGCCGCGGCAGCCACGGGAGTCAGCAACGTAAGAGGGAAAATGAATGTTGTGCTTATCCTCCTTTTTCAGATGGCTTGACTGTAATGATTCTGGGTTCCTTTTACATGTCATCCAAGCGGGACAATGCTGAGAGTATACGTTTCATTCTTTACTCATAAACAATGTCCTAGATCAGGGCGCACACTCATTAAAAATGGTAGGAGAGCAACTCTTGCTGGAATGACAACTTCCCATGGCAACAGCCAATCAAGAAGTTGGATTTCTTTTGTTACCATAACAATTTACCATTCCATCAAGAGTTGCTATCATATCAACTTTTGATGAAATGGGGCCCCAGGTCCAACTTTGCCCAGTTTTTAGTAAGTTTAGTAAATTCTGGTGTACAAGGCATCATGGGATCTTCTGCAGAAAGAGGCTCATTCAGGCTCAAATTGAGGACTTAAAGAAGAAATTTATAGGAAATAATATCATATAAATTGACTGTTTTCCATCATTTAATGCTATTTTGATTAATTTCTGACATAAATCATGCAATAAAGTTGTCTCTGCTTTGAATATAAGAATCTTTATTTTTACCAAATTTGAGCACTGCAAAAAGTTCGATGCGGCTACGAAAAGTGCCAAATCTGTGACGTCACCACGTGTGTATGCAACCCAGTGGGATTTACGTATCTATAGGCAAACTGTGTGCACTTTTCAGGAAATTGGTGTGTAATTTGTTGTCAATCTAGAATAAATCGTCCGCCAAAACTATATATTCACGTCGTGAAATTGTTTGTTTATGTTCATTGGAATCATATTTTACACCCATAAATTTACGGAAAAACAAAGTTTTAAAAGCACAAAACCTATCGTCAGCTCAAGATTCACCTGTGATCGCCGTGATTAGCTGTTCCTTCGTACAGCCACAATTTGCTGTTATTATTGACATAACAAATCGATCATTATGGGGGAATTGCGTATAGCTGAGGTAATCTTACATACTCATAAATTTAAATCATTTTTACACCCATAAATTTACGGAAATACGACGTTTGAAAAGCACAAAACCTACCGTAATCAGCTCAAGATTCGCGATTGCTGTGATCAGGTGTACGCACGACAGTACCAGCAGAATGGGCACTGAAGAGGTATTCCTTGATGCCGTGATTTCAGCTTGATTCTTCTTCGAAATGGCATGATGAAGGTTTCTTAGATAAATGTGACCTTCTTTTTCTCTTGTGTGTTGGTTTATATTCCAATTTCTACCTCAACTTGCTAAAAAAAAAACAGTCTAAAAAAGCGGGAAACTGCAACATTTCCGTGCTGAGCAACAGTCACGATACACGTGTTGCATGCAAGCATGCACCGCTGCACGCAGCGATCCCCATAGTATAACACGTAGGTTGCTTGTAAACAAGGAGGTCCTCGGCGCAGTTGACCAATCGTGAACACGTATTTCGATCACGTGTCTTGGTAAGCAACAAGGCTGTTTACGCGTCTGGGAGACGTCTGGGAGATAAATTTACACATGTTTCAGACGAATTTATGAATGAAAGTGAGTAGCATGATATCATGCCATGACCATATTTGGAATAAGCAGAGGTAGAGCTTTCTGTAGGTACCAAATGTGTCAGGGTTCAACGCAGAATATCTAAGACACGATCGCCAAAAGAACAGTCATTTTCGCCGTAAGCGAAGGCGATTTGGTTTTTAGATGTAAGATTTTGGCCAACATTTGAGATTGACTTCCCACTTTTCTCTTCAAAATTCTACATTTTGTAGGTTGTATTTCGAAATGTTGTTGATATCAATCAGAAACTAGAAAATTTCCCCTACAACTTGATACCAAAATGTCAATTTGGTCCCTGAGGTAGGTCATTTTTTGACCTTTTTCGGGCTGTAGCGCGAAATCACATTTGCCGAGAAGTTCCGGGTTTTGCCAGAGCGGGTCTCATTATAGCCGTACGGCAAATCAGCTCATACACATTAGGTGACGTCGCTCAAATCCGATGTTTCTTGTAGCGAACGGAGCTACGTGGTCATGGAAATTGGGTGTTTTTTCAATCTCAAAAACAGTTTGGGGGTAAAGTTACATCGTTTAAAAGATATCCAGTTATGTTAAGTAGCTTCGTAGCTTTCCATAGATATCAAACTTGTCATATTTCTAGATTCTCTATAAATTTCTGCTTTAAACTTAAGAGATTAAAAACCATGTCTATATTCACTTATTATCAGAATCTCTTTGTTTAGACATTGTACTGCATTTAGGAATGAAAAAAAGTTGAAATAGAAAAGTTGATGGTGTATAGTATCTAAACTTGAACATATTTTAACTTTGATGAAATTGGACATAAAACTTCTCATTTCGCAGAATGTTGCCAAATGCAATTGGGAAGGGGGGGGGCGGCACTTGATTTGGTGGAAATCATGAGGAATTTTGATGGAGACTAGTACCTCTAACTGACTGAAGTGTTGAGTGATACCATGTTAACCATTATTCTTTGCTTTCCTGTCTGCCCCACTCCCACACAGGCCCAGAGCGTGACGGCACAGCAGCAGCTGCAGCTGCAGCAGGCCCAGAAGCAGGGCGGGACCACCACCCTGACCACGCCTGCCACCACTCCCACCATCCAGCAGTCCCACGTGGAGGAGCAGACGGACCTGGAGGAGTTAGAGCACTTTGCCCGCACCTTCAAACAGAGGCGCATCAAGCTGGGGTTTACCCAGGTCAGTCACTGGGGCCTGATGCAAAAATGAATGCACGGGACTAAGACATTCAGGCCCGATGCAGAAATGAATATTTGGGACTAAGTCACTCAGGCTCGACGTAGAAATTGATGCATGGGACTAAGTCACTCTGCCCCAACGCAATATGAGACAAAGTCACTCAGGCCGACATAGATATTAATGCACGGGACTAAGTCACTCAGGCCCAACACAGAAAGTAATGCATGGGAATTCAGACAAAGTGACGTTTACAGAGATGATGATGATGATGATGATGATGAAACAGCATTTGTATAGCGCCATTTATCTGTAGAAACATTCTACAGATGAATGTTGAGTGAAGGGCTAACACACTATTGCTGATAGCCAGGGATATTAAGCACATTGTGGCGACAAAGCTGTATGATGTTACATTGAGGATAGATTGGGTAACTTGTTTGATTGTAAAAATCAAGATTGATCATGAATATCAGAAACAGCATTAGTGGTAAAGCACATACAGTAAACTTTGCACACAGTTCTGGTCTTTTCTTGCACACGGTTTATGAACTGGTAGATGACATTGATTTGGTATAATCTACGTGCTGTCATTGCTGGATAGAAGACTGGAACAACATGTGATGTCATAGTATGGCAACGATATTTAGGAAACGAAAATATGAAGAGAGTTCAACTTATTTTCAGGTTTGTAGCGTATTGATAAGAGCACTAACATACCTCTGTCAGAAGGTACTGGCAGAGGGAGTAATTGTCCTTAACATATGGTTTAACATTTGTATATCTGACTGATCACTGAAGGGTAATGAGATCTTTTTTTTATGCATATATTTTTGCTATTCGGGGTATCACCCTCTCTTTGAATTCTATGAAGTGTTAGGGCCACTATGTACCTCGAATCTTGATGGCGCAACTGAAGGTTTGTGTTTCATCTACATTCGCACACAGGGAGATGTTGGACTGGCGATGGGAAAGCTGTATGGCAACGACTTCAGTCAGACGACGATATCTCGGTTTGAGGCGCTCAACCTCAGCTTCAAGAACATGTGCAAGCTGAAACCTCTGCTGCAGAAGTGGCTGGATGATGCCGACACCACAGTGGCTAACCCCGCCCTCTTGGGACCGCACACCACCCCAGAGGGCATCAACCGGCGGCGGAAGAAGCGCACCAGCATCGAGACCAACATCCGCGTGTCACTGGAGAAGAGCTTCCTGACGCAGCCGAAGCCGACGTCGGAGGAGATCATCCTCCTCGCCGAGCAGCTTGGGATGGAGAAGGAGGTGGTGCGGGTGTGGTTCTGCAACCGGCGGCAGAAGGAGAAGCGGATCAACCCACCAGTGTCGAGCCTGGGCATGCAGAGTCTCATCAGCCCAGGGATCACCACGCTGAACCTCTCCCACAACCAGATCCAGCAGCCGACGCCCGGCACGCCTGTCACACCGTCGACGCCATCGACGCCCATCACCACCCGCATCGTGAACACCATAGGCAGTGGAGCCACCATTCCCAATAGCCAGACGTCCGGGCCGACGCCCGCCCAGGCCAAGACCCTCACCGTTTCCCCCTCGGGGAGGACTATCGCCGTCAATCTGGTGTCCACCACCAACGGCCAGGCGGTGGCCCCAAAGGCGTCCACCGCCGTCACGCCCATCGCCATCACGGCCGTCACGCCGTCCAGCGGCGGCCACAAGACCGTCCTTGCTGTCTCCGCCTCGCAGAAAGCGGGGGCAACCAACGGCACCGCGACAACCTCCGCCGGTGCCACTGTCCTCCAAACTGCCTCCCAACTGGCCTCTCTAGCTGCCAACAGCATCACCCCTGCCACGGTCGCCTCCTCCAAAAGTTGAACCCAGTGACGAAACTTCAAGAGAAAATCTTATCCATCGACTGTTTCTGATTGGTCAGCAGTGACACGTCGCGCCAGTCGTGGGCTGATGGAATGAGTGATGAATATTTGACATCCAAGAAACGAAAGTCACTCCACAAAGGAAAGAGATATATTTTCTATGAAGTCGATGCTCCCCTGAGAACAGCCGTCACATTCAGCCATTCTGTGAAGCTCTGTGTGGACAAGAGATGTGCTCAGGGATGTGGTCCAAGATTGAGCCAATCTGCTTTCATCAGGAACTTGGCGTGACACTGCTCTGCTTTCTCCCTTGCGTAGGTCAAAGGTCAGAGCAGAGTCGAAACCCTGTAGTTGTTAGGAGGTATGACGACCGTTGCTTCAATGAAGTAATAACTTTTCGAGAGATGTAGTTTTGCATTGAAGGTAGAGGTAGTATTCTGGACATTGGTTTGATCCAGTGAAATCCTTCAGACACAAATGTAGAATTTGCTCTTTGATAAAGACAATGTAAGGTTTTGATGGCTAAAGAGAAAGATCAGAAATCTTTGTGAAATTTGTATATCACAGAATTCTCGAAAGTTGTCCCCTTGTTTTGATGAAGCATCAGAAATGGACATATAAAATCACAGACATTTTTCTTTTTCTTTTACAATCAAATTATGTCTTTCCTATTTCTTTTAATCTACAATTTCCACAATAGGCAAACAAACACATAAATGCAGCAATCACTGATAAATTTGATTGGACTGAAAATCATTTCAGTTGGCCTGTGACATACTAGTGTATTCCTCTTTGTTGGTTTGTGGTTAATGTTGTTTTTTTAAGATTGACATTCAGTGAACTAAATCATGCTTCTGCAATGGACAGTGAAATTTTCCCCATTGAAACATAGAAGGTCGTTGTTGCCTTTTTTATTTTAATCTATGGTCTGAGGACATGAAGTGTTTGACGTGACATCAAAATCCAAACTTGTTTATGACGAGTTAGAGGAGAAGGTAGGAATGGGTAAAATTTGTTTCAAAAAAGTTGTGCCATGTCAGTGACAAGCTTTTTGATGAAATCCATTTGTGTAGCACATACACTGACAAAAGTGTTGCTAGAGTCTAGGGCCATGACAAGAACTACCACAGCCTTTTCCCAAGATACCCTAATACCCCATTTATACAAAACATTGGGCACAGGAGTGCTCCCGAAGCACTTCGACTTATGCCCCTTTGGGTTTGTTCATACAGAGAATCACTACCTGCTGAAACCAGACATGAAGTGGCTGAGAGAGGCATTACTTTCATGGTAACCTTTAGTGAGCGCTGGGAATTGAACATGCAAATTGTATGCACAATGTGCATGGCATGCCACTTCCGTAGCACTCTCTAATCATTGGTGACCGTTTAAGCAAGAGTTAGGAGCGCTCCAGAAATGTATGTGAACCTACCCTTAAGAGGGGCATAATTTCATAGCACTTCAGGGCCAACTTATCTGTCCATACAAAATTTAGAGCACTTCAGGAGTGCTCCTAGAGCACTTTTAAATGCCCTTCATAAATGAGGTATAGGATACAGGCCCCTACTCAAGAATGTCACCTGTGTTTAGGCATATGAACAAGATGGACCACCCACGCTCCCACCTTCCCTTGACCATTCCTAGCTGTTCACACATTGCATTAATTTCTTGTACAGTGGAACCTCGTTATAAAGAGGTGGGATATAACAAAACTCATAGCAAGGTGAGTTTTGAAGGTCCCAACCCTGTATATTCCTTTGTTGTTGTTTTTTTGCCCTGATGTAGTGACCAAGCCGATATAACAAGATAATGATCATGGTTTTTAGGTCCTCGTTATAACAAGGTTCTCCTGTAGTAGGGTGTGTATGCCACTATGGACAACTGACCATTCTGTCTTGTGGAGACGAATGTCTGTAAATTCAAAGACTGGTTCATTTTCATTGCCTTGTTTGGATTAATGTCTTTTTAAAGGATTGTGTATAGGAGTATATTTTGTTATGTGTGAAGTTTCTTATTTATGCCTTCATGTTTCAGTTCTCTTAATTTTTTTTTCTTTTTGTTTTGCTATTGATATCTATTGTGGATTCACCAAAGACTAATGAAGAATGGGGTACAGGGAAAAGGAAAATGTGTGGGACATTTTGTCAGTGAAGATTATTGCAAATTGAAAGTTTTTGAAGTGACCAACATGGGGAAATACCAAACCAATTTTGATTTGCTGTCGTATGATTTATTACCAAGTTGGATTGCTTTCTTTCTTTTTTTTTACATTATTATGAATAGGAATCAGAAAAATTATTTCTATCCTCTGGAAAACACTTACTGTATTATTCAGGTCTTGTTTGTTTTTTTTTTGTTTTTTGTGTTTTTTTTTTTCTGGACGCTTAGAAGAAAGTTTGTGCTAACTACTAGTGCTGTAGATGTTGGCTTTGGTTGAATTTAGACCAAAGAATGAACATGTACCTCTCTATCTCTCTCTCTCTCTATCTATCTGTCCATCTATCCATCTATATTTGCATCTATTTATTTATCTATCTGTTTTCCTCTTGTTGTCTCTGCATATTTCACGTCTCAACCATACTTTCTGTGTTAAGGAATGATCGAAAGTGTCCAGTGCTGCAGAAGTTTGGTCATTTGAATGTGTACTTAATGGCCCGAATTCATGAAGGTGGTACAAATGAAACCGTGGTTTAAACCATGGACAAAAACCATGGAGGGCCAAGTGTTGCGCGGAATATTTTGTTACGAAATTGGTCATTTTGTCGACAAAATGACCGTTTCGTTAACGAAATTATCATTTCGTAGACGAAATGTTCATTTAGTTACAAAATGTTGTCATTTCGTTACAAAATAATAATTTCATCGACGAAATGACTGATTTTGTAACGAAATATTCCATGCGACACTTGGCGCTCCATGGTTTTTGTCCATGTTTTAAACCATGGTTTCATTTGTACCACCTCCGTGAATTCGGGCCAATAGGGCAAACTGCCTCTCTCCTATGTATCAGACAAAGTGTAGTTCTTTTTCAAAAGCCCTTTGAACGAACTGTTTCGGTACTAACCTCGCACTCGAGAGGGAAAATGAAAATCATGATAATGAGAAAGAAGGAAGATTTTATTTCTCTGGAAACGATGTCCTTCAATTTCAATGTCTGATGATTCCATAAATTGTTAATTTGTTCATGTAGTGTATGTCCTGTATACTCCACAATGTGAAACTGAAATTTGAGATATATCATGAAGAGGAGAGATATGTGTTGATTTGCTTTTTAAGTAGTATATTGCATTGTCCAATGATTTTATTGTAGTACTAAAATTTGTATATCCTATTTGAATTGTGCCTCATCCTGGTTTGTGTGGCGATTAAGCGACATGATTTTATTTAGCTGCAATGATGGCATCTTTGTCAACCTGTTCATAAAGGCCAGCCGTTCGAAAACATTGCTTTTTTTCTTTAGTCAATCTTGGAAATCTTCGTGGAAATTCTTTGCAGTATTGTATTCATGTGTGACAAGAATTTGCCTCTAGCTATTCTAAAATGTGTTGTGTAATGATTGGACAACAGTTCAGGGACGGACACACGAAATGAAATGAAATGATATGATATGATATGAAATGAAATGAAATGCATGTACAAGGCATGCAGGGGTTTCAGCCCCAACATCATATTCAGTATGTGGGGCTGAGGGGTGTGTGTGTGTGTGTGTGTGTTGTGTATGTGTGCGTGTGTGTGTGTGTGTGTGAGTATGTGTGTGTGTGACTCTGTGTCAGGATGTTTTGCTGTGTGTTTCTTCAGTACAGAAACAAAAAAAAAAAGGACAAGTCTGTTGCTGTTGGTCTTTCACAGCCTTATTAAACAAAATTTTCAGACAATCAGGGTAGTTTTAGACTGGAAATTTGTTAACTGGAAATATGAGAGTAGATCAGCTAGGAAATGGTATCAAACTTTTCATTTATGACTGGGTTTTTTTTTTTTCTTTCTTTTTCTTTTACTTGGCAGTGATGGAATTGTTTTGTGAGTAGACTTGAAAACTTCAAATCTTGTGTGGATACACTTGAAAACTTTAAACAAAATAATACTGAGAACAAATTTGAAAAGAGACAGGATGTGTGCATATTGTGCCACCTGACAATGGATTGTATGATTGTGACCCATTGTAACTGCCACCGCATCATTTCAATTTGAGCCATCTCTAGAGCTGGAGTCTGATTGTTTTAACTCTTTATATGCTTTGAGTGCTCATTGGCACAGAAAATCCCATAGCATTGTACACACTGTCCAAAGTCCCTGGTACAGACAGGTTTAAAGTAAAATGGCACAGGAAAATCCTGTGGGCAAAATTTGTGCATGAAGTTGTCATGAATTGTATCCTTCTTTTTTTCTGGAAAGAGAAATACAGTTAACTCGTCTTCAAGCTTGTAAAATAATTATGGATTTGCATGCATCCTCCTCAATAGCAGAGATGTCATTCTTTCTTGTAGATCCGGGCGGAAGACAACTTGGGCATTATTTGGAATGAAACGCACAAAGATGAATCTTGGACTGCAAAGAAATGCATGCCAGGGAATGACGTAGTTAGATTTCCTGTAGTTACGTTGACTCGTGATGCATGATTGAAACAAGAAAACGCATTGGTCTGAAACTGAGGCTAAAATGTATACAAGATGCTAAGTAGCTGGTTAGCGGTAAGCTTACATGCCAAGAACAGAGCGTGCACGTGTCGGCTGAAAGCAAAGTATTAATGAACGATTGGTTCAAATTAATTGAATTGAATTGAATTGAATTGAATTGAATTGAATGGGGAAAAAAGTGTTCTACAGCAGAGAAACATCAGAATAGCATGCACATGATAAAATTTCAAAGTGTTTCTGAGTCTTTAAATTAAAAATGTTCAGTCCAATTTAATTAGATATCGCCTCCCCACCCCGTTTTGGCTATATGGCAGTCCTTCACTGGGTATGATCACTGGGTAGAGATTGAACTATGTCCTGTTCGATCTTCATTTTATTGTCTTGTGATATTAACAAGCTTTAGATCTGCCATGCGAACGCTAAGACAATGGTGGCGTTGACTGTTATCACTCTACGCATCGCGCCCAATTCGACCTTTGTGGCGCGTGAAAATTTCTCGCGATCAAAGCGACTAGCTGACGTCATAATGGCATCAAGTAGCTCTCTGCGTCGTGAATTTGAATGGACGCTAAAATGACTCATCGATCGATGATTGATTTTCATAAGCCACCTTGCGCATGGCACAGGACCGGTTTTATTTTCCTCTTGACGTTCGTGTTGCAGATCTAAAGCTCCCTCTTGTGACTGTCGGTGGAACATTTTGATACGTCTACGTCATGTATCACCATTTGAAAACTTATTGGCCTGAATTCACATAAGTAGTTGAAATCAAATCCATGGTTTGATTTAGTCTGTGGTCTAAAACAAGCGCCAAATAGGCATGCCTTTCACATGCACATATCAGTGCATGCTCATCAATGGATATCTGTTGGCGTACATGTTCTACCACGCACATTTATGTAGACGAAATTTGTATAATCCATGGGCTAGATTTTACTACCTGTGTGAATTTTGACCAATACGTAAAGTTTTGCTGTCGTTGAAGATTTCCCACAATGCTTTGCTGCCGAGGTATCCTTGACCTTTTCCTACATAGTGTGGATCTGACCAAAATTTATGGAGTGCCAGTCTCAGTGTATTAAGATATTAAAACGTGGGCATTTTCTCTCCCAACAGAAAACCCATGCATAGCAAATACTGTGGCATTTCTGTCTGTAGAATGCAAGTTAAGGTCCATGTCGTTTGTATGTTTCAACCTTGTTGCTTTGTGGAGCAGTGGTCATAAAAATTTCCTGGTGATCCGTTGGAGTGCCATGGAAAACCCCATACTTTGAGAGGGTTGATTATGGGATGAGTAAGTAATAAACTTGACCAAGAGGTTACATGCTCGCTACCTATAGAGGGCGGACTATGTAAAATGTTTGTGATCACAAAAAGGAGACGTTGATGTGCCCTTCTTAGTAATGGCGGGCATGGCTCTGCATGCTCACAGTAAGAGGGCGTATTACGAGTTGGCACTCCGTGGCTGCAAGATGCTAGCAAGGAGCACTGTCTGCCATTGCTAAGAAGGGCAGGATTACTCACTGCACTGAGTATAGTAACAGACCACTCTCCACACACTCACAGAACAATTACACAGGGTGTATTGACAGTTGGCACTCTAGTTGTACCCACTCGTGTATAACTTCTTTGATGAGCGAGAAAATGCCACATACGCAGAGAATACATTGTGTTATGTCAATAATGTGATATTCTAGATTTTAAAATTTGATTAGTACATAGCTGCCAACTGTGTTTCCATTGAAAAGGAATATTCCTATGTCTTGCGAGAGAAGAAGCTTCATTCAAACTTGCGTTCCAATTTTTGGCAACACCTGCTGATGGTGATGTATGGGAGATGGGTGAAAATTCCTGTTTTTTGTGTGATTTTCCCCCACTTATTCTTCATCTGCTGAATTTCATGGCCAGCAGGTACAATCGTAGGATGATACATGTATTCTGTTGTCATTATTGCCCACACACCATTTTTCTTCCATCAAGTAAAGTGATCAAGTGCAGCCTTACACTTTTACAGTTTGCCATTGGTTTTCCCCTCTGAAAAAAAAAGAAGTTTATATGAAGTGTTTTTATGTAAATAAGCTTTTTTTATTGCATCTACATGTATCTGTGTGACAGAGAATATGACTGTAGTATTTATTTTGCCTTTTCCTTTTACTCATCATTTGTTACAATCTGTATTCTTTCTTTTCTATATTTTGTGTACCTCCACAGACACACGTTGGATTTGTCGTGTGTGTAAAAAGAAATCAATGGCTGTGAGTTTTAGCTACACCTTTTTCCTTTTTTTTCAACTTTTTTTTTTGGTACATCTGTAAATAGAATGAAATGTACAAATGCTTGAAATGAATGAACCATTAAAAAGAAGAGAAATTATGACTGGACATGAAAGAAAGAATTTCACGAGTTTGTGGCCAGTTATTCGAAGTGTCATAAGTCACGTGTGCTGTGATTAGTTGCCTTGATCAAAAGAAGGTAAAATGCGCAGGAAGTGAACTGCAGAGAGAAACGAGAGTAACGGTGCAGGTCAGTGGAACCCTATTACAGTGTACTCCCATTTTAACAAATACGGTTATAACGAAATTCCGGTTACAACGAAGTAACAATTCAGACTGCAACATTATCCGCTCTTTATTTTTTATTGTTTATTTGTTCAGTCATTACAAAATTTTGATACAATGTAATAATGAAAGAAACCCGCTGGTCCCGAGGACTTATTTATAATTGGAGTCCACTTTATGAAGAGGTTGCCAGGACTGTCAACTTTGTCTTGTTATAGAGAATGAAGAAGGGACAAGGTGGAAAGATAGAGGCAGAGAGAAAAGAGGAGACAATGTGAGGGAATCCTGAGAGAAAGTTACTAGTGAAGAAAAGAAACGTGAAGGGAGAGAAGGAAGATGGAAAGATGGGTAAAGAGGAGAAATTAAAGAGTAAGAAAAAATGAGAAGAGAAGGGAAAAATGAAAAGACAACAAAAAAAGAGAACAGGAAGAGATGAAAGAAAGTTAGTGAAGAAAAGAAAAGTGAAGAGAAAGAGAAGGAAGACAAAAAGACAGTTAAAGAGAAGAGGATAGTAGAGACAGATGGTGAAGATAAATATGAGAAGAGAAGGGACGAATGAAAAGACAACAGAAAGAAAGGAAGAGGAAATGAAAGACTGAAGAAAAGAAAAGTGAAGAGAGAAAGATACAAGGAAAGGAGAAAGGTGGAAAGACAAGAACAAAAGGTGAGATAAAAGATAAGGTTAGTGAAGGAAAAGATAAGGTTAGTGAAGGAAAAGATAAGGTTAGTGAAGGAAAAGATAAGGTTAGTGAAGGAAAAGATAAGGTTAGTGAAGGGAAAGATAAGGTTAGTGAAGGAAAAGATTAAGATATTAAAACGTGGGCATTTTCTCTCCCAACAGAAAACCCATGCATAGCAAATACTGTGGCATTTCTGTCTGTAGAATGCAAGTTAAGGTCCATGTCGTTTGTATGTTTCAACCTTGTTGCTTTGTGGAGCAGTGGTCATAAAAATTTCCTGGTGATCCGTTGGAGTGCCATGGAAAACCCCATACTTTGAGAGGGTTGATTATGGGATGAGTAAGTAATAAACTTGACCAAGAGGTTACATGCTCGCTACCTATAGAGGGCGGACTATGTAAAATGTTTGTGATCACAAAAAGGAGACGTTGATGTGCCCTTCTTAGTAATGGCGGGCATGGCTCTGCATGCTCACAGTAAGAGGGCGTATTACGAGTTGGCACTCCGTGGCTGCAAGATGCTAGCAAGGAGCACTGTCTGCCATTGCTAAGAAGGGCAGGATTACTCACTGCACTGAGTATAGTAACAGACCACTCTCCACACACTCACAGAACAATTACACAGGGTGTATTGACAGTTGGCACTCTAGTTGTACCCACTCGTGTATAACTTCTTTGATGAGCGAGAAAATGCCACATACGCAGAGAATACATTGTGTTATGTCAATAATGTGATATTCTAGATTTTAAAATTTGATTAGTACATAGCTGCCAACTGTGTTTCCATTGAAAAGGAATATTCCTATGTCTTGCGAGAGAAGAAGCTTCATTCAAACTTGCGTTCCAATTTTTGGCAACACCTGCTGATGGTGATGTATGGGAGATGGGTGAAAATTCCTGTTTTTTGTGTGATTTTCCCCCACTTATTCTTCATCTGCTGAATTTCATGGCCAGCAGGTACAATCGTAGGATGATACATGTATTCTGTTGTCATTATTGCCCACACACCATTTTTCTTCCATCAAGTAAAGTGATCAAGTGCAGCCTTACACTTTTACAGTTTGCCATTGGTTTTCCCCTCTGAAAAAAAAAGAAGTTTATATGAAGTGTTTTTATGTAAATAAGCTTTTTTTATTGCATCTACATGTATCTGTGTGACAGAGAATATGACTGTAGTATTTATTTTGCCTTTTCCTTTTACTCATCATTTGTTACAATCTGTATTCTTTCTTTTCTATATTTTGTGTACCTCCACAGACACACGTTGGATTTGTCGTGTGTGTAAAAAGAAATCAATGGCTGTGAGTTTTAGCTACACCTTTTTCCTTTTTTTTCAACTTTTTTTTTTGGTACATCTGTAAATAGAATGAAATGTACAAATGCTTGAAATGAATGAACCATTAAAAAGAAGAGAAATTATGACTGGACATGAAAGAAAGAATTTCACGAGTTTGTGGCCAGTTATTCGAAGTGTCATAAGTCACGTGTGCTGTGATTAGTTGCCTTGATCAAAAGAAGGTAAAATGCGCAGGAAGTGAACTGCAGAGAGAAACGAGAGTAACGGTGCAGGTCAGTGGAACCCTATTACAGTGTACTCCCATTTTAACAAATACGGTTATAACGAAATTCCGGTTACAACGAAGTAACAATTCAGACTGCAACATTATCCGCTCTTTATTTTTTATTGTTTATTTGTTCAGTCATTACAAAATTTTGATACAATGTAATAATGAAAGAAACCCGCTGGTCCCGAGGACTTATTTATAATTGGAGTCCACTTTATGAAGAGGTTGCCAGGACTGTCAACTTTGTCTTGTTATAGAGAATGAAGAAGGGACAAGGTGGAAAGATAGAGGCAGAGAGAAAAGAGGAGACAATGTGAGGGAATCCTGAGAGAAAGTTACTAGTGAAGAAAAGAAACGTGAAGGGAGAGAAGGAAGATGGAAAGATGGGTAAAGAGGAGAAATTAAAGAGTAAGAAAAAATGAGAAGAGAAGGGAAAAATGAAAAGACAACAAAAAAAGAGAACAGGAAGAGATGAAAGAAAGTTAGTGAAGAAAAGAAAAGTGAAGAGAAAGAGAAGGAAGACAAAAAGACAGTTAAAGAGAAGAGGATAGTAGAGACAGATGGTGAAGATAAATATGAGAAGAGAAGGGACGAATGAAAAGACAACAGAAAGAAAGGAAGAGGAAATGAAAGACTGAAGAAAAGAAAAGTGAAGAGAGAAAGATACAAGGAAAGGAGAAAGGTGGAAAGACAAGAACAAAAGGTGAGATAAAAGATAAGGTTAGTGAAGGAAAAGATAAGGTTAGTGAAGGAAAAGATAAGGTTAGTGAAGGAAAAGATAAGGTTAGTGAAGGAAAAGATAAGGTTAGTGAAGGGAAAGATAAGGTTAGTGAAGGAAAAGATAAGGTTAGTGAAGGAAAAGATAAGGTTAGTGAAGGAAAAGATAAGGTTAGTGAAGGAAAAGATAAGGTTAGTGAAGGGAAAGATAAGGTTAGTGAAGGAAAAGATAAGGTTAGTGAAGGAAAAGATAAGGTTAGTGAAGGGAAAGATAAGGTTAGTGAAGGAAAAGATAAGGTTAGTGAAGGAAAAGATAAGGTTAGTGAAGGAAAAGATAAGGTTAGTGAAGGAAAAGATAAGGTTAGAGAAGGAAAAGATAAGGTTAGTGAAGGAAAAGATAAGGTTAGTGAAGGAAAAGATAAGGTTAGTGAAGGGAAAGATAAGGTTAGTGAAGGAAAAGATAAGGTTAGAGAAGGAAAAGATAAGGGAAAAGGTGCAAAGACAACATCAGGAAAAGAGAGGAAATACAAAGTTAGTGAAGAGTAGAAAAGTGAAAAGAAGATTAGAGAAGGGAAAGGTGAAAATACAACGGAGGAAGAGAGAAGGGAAGAGAATAGATGAGAGATAAAGTTAGTGAAGATAGGAAAAATTAAAGAGAATGGAAAGGGAATTGAAAGACAAAATACGTGAAGAAACGAAAAGAGATAAGAGAAAAAAAGGATAGAAAGCCGACGGAAAAAGAAAAGGGAAGAGAAAAGGATATGAGAGACTAAATTAAAGAGGAAAAATAATTGAAAAAAAAATGAGAAGAGAAGGGGGAAAGAAGAGAAGAGAAAGGAGAATGAATGTGGAGAAAGAATTAGCCAAAGGATAGGAGAAACAGAGAGGGCAAGAGAATGAACTTGATATAGTGAAGGTGAGGAAGAGTAATGTACATTGTACATGTATCTTATTTTCATTACGACCCCTTTGTTTTGCTTTGTTTTCGGATATCTCAGCCATTTCAAAACCGATTTTCATCAAATAAAATTTTGATTCCTCGTAGAATGGATTGTATGCTCTTTGATATTTCATACAGGTAGTTTGTAATCATCTCGCAAAAAGTTAAAATCTGAATCTGAATCTCAACCAAAACTACACTGATATATCATCCATTTAAGCACCGGTAGTTTACTACTCGTGCGAAAGAAACAGCGCACCTACCCCATCTACGTTAAGTTCCAGACCAATCTGAACAACTACTTCAATAACTTGTGAGCGACACGAAAAGGCTATTTTCAAACGAAGAATCTGAATGCAAAAACATACAAACGCCATCTGCACGTTTTAAAGTAATGATAGAATAGAATAGAGACAATTGAATTATTTTTAATGGCACTGCACTCGTAACATAATAAGACATATTTTTGAAGTTTAAAAAAAATAGAATTATCACATATATTTCCACTCTAAAAATGAAATGATAAATCAACATTTTAACTGTTAGTCATACCTCGAACTTTTTGTAAATATATATATACATGTATATATGATATAAGTTTAACACTCAAAATATTGGATTTACCATTGAGCTAAAAACGAAATGGTAAATATAAAATTTTGACAGTAAAATTTAACATATACATAAGGTTCGAGGTGTGAATACACTAAAAATGTTGATTTAACATTTCATCTTTTCGAGATTTTTTTTTTTTTTTTTTTGATTACAAGCATTCCAAATACCTCAAATCGACAAAATGCATATACCTGTTTTGGCATTTAAACTGTTCAAATGCTCAAACAATATACAATCATCCACAGATATAGATGAAATTATTCTTAAAATTTCCGTACAGTCTCCGCTCGTCTGCTGACAAGACACACTATTTTTGAAGATAAGAATAAAAGGCCGCTAGGCGGGACCCTTTTAATCAGATTATATAGCCTTTAATTTCTTCATTACTTACTGATCTAGAACCTCAACCGAACAGAAATTCGTGTTTTTAATATCCATTGTTGATAAAGCATTCAAGAGAATTGCATTTCGCAAAGGTAGGCCCGATCTTTGAATTAAAATCATAAAATCAGTAATGTTCATATCTAGAATATATATACGGCACCATTGAACTGTCAAAATAATGAAACTACAATAATCACATGTATTGTGGCATCTCTGCGGCAGCATACACATTCAAGTATCCATTCAGACCGCATGCTTAATAATGTTCACGTTTAGTCCGAAGGCTCCGTGTTTTGATGTTTGTTTGGACGGGCGATGTTATTTTATACAGTACG